>NW_027493778.1:0-240000 GCF_021521415.1 Bidens hawaiensis
AACCACTGTTCACTTGTAAAAAAAAAGGAAAAGGGATAGAAGTTTGAAGAGAAATAATATTATTAGGAAAAGTTTAAAGTATTTACTCTCCCTCAAGCTTCAATTAACATTATAATTATATACATACATACTGATAATATATACTATATACTAATAGCAATCGAACTAAGGTATTAGAGAGTTAGATCCGGATAATTAATATTAACATATAGATCTAGATTAGATCTAAGCATTAGATATTGATTAGAATGAGTTAAACGGGATCAAACACTTGGGAACACAACTTTTTCTAATTTTCTTTCTTTTCTTTCTTTTAAAAAAACCTTTGGAACACAATATTTTTTTTCTTTTCTTCTATTTCATTTCTTTCCATCCTTAAACGAACTCGGGAACAAAGTGTTAGGGTTAGTAGAATGGAAGATATTAATGGGTCAACATATCTATATGAAAACAAACCGGGTTATAAAATTGAAGTGGGCGCATGTTTTTTTGATAGAATAGGAGATATCTAGATTAAAATTAAATTGTTAACATGTGGAAATTATATAAATGGAAAAGTGATGAGTTGGAACCCTATGTGGACATGCTAGTTGAATGACATATAAAAACCTTGTATTGTTTTAATAGAGTAGTAAGATATAAATGAAAACTTTTAAGATATTGTCTATTGTTGTTTAACTATTTATATATTACAGCATGGATAATTATAAAGGAAACATAATTAAATCATATTTTCTAACTATGGTAATGATCAAACAGTAAACTCAAACTAATATACTCTCTAATTAAAGGAAGACGACAAGAATTATAAGATTTATGCCATATAAAAATAATATAAACTGAAAAGGTATTGTTTTTAAGGGTTAAATTATTCTATAAAGCAGTGTATAAATAAAAAGGGTGAGAACGATTTGTAGCCTAAAAACACCCTCAAAAATAATAAAAAAGTTTATAACTCAAAATATAAATGAAAAAATAAGAAACTAAATTGTTTTCCTACTCTTCCTCATTCTAAAAAAACACAATATTGAGGAAAAAAATCATTGTGTCTTTATTTATTTTTTTGTTTATTTTCGTTATTGATTATGTTTTTATTCCTTAATATTGTGTTATATTTTGCGATCTATTGTGTCATTTTTTACTTATCGTTGTGTTTTTTTTTTTGTTTATTTTCGTTATTTGAGCCTTTTTTTCTGAAATTGTGTCTTTTTTACCCTTTTTAACAAGAAAGACGGGGGGGAACGTTTTAGTTTTTTTGGTTTTTTAATTATATTTAGAATTATGATTTTTTTATTGATTTTTTAAGGTTATTTTTAAACCATAAATTTTTCTCACACTTCTCATTTTTATCTCCTTTGTATTTTAACATTTTGATCAACTATTTATACGATTACAATGAAAACATAATCAAATCATTTCTCCTCGTCATCAAAAGAATAAGGTAACAATCATAAGGATTTGATACATTATTATAAAATATGGTTTATTACTAATTAACTATTTGTAATATTACAATGATAATGATTACAGTTATACCTAATTTAATCAAGTCTCCCAATTATTCATCATCTCTAGTATTTCCTGAATAGTGTAATAACTCGGATATTTTCGTTTAATACTTTATCCAGTATCCAACCCGTTTATATATTCAAGTTATTTTATCAAATAAAAGTACCGCATTTATCGAATTAAATAATTATTATAATATTATCGTTTAATTAGTTATTTAATATAAATATACTTTCAAAATGTTGTAAATCTATATATTTCATGGACTAAAATGCAAATATTACATATTAATATTATTATAAACCAAATAATCCGTTTACCCAAGATTCAGACCAGTTAACCCAGACCCATATTACAAACCTGTGTATACAATTTCGTATCTTGGACCTTAATTCTCGTAACCAATATGAATCAAAATCTTTATTGTACATTCCAAGTTCGGCTCACCGACGTTTGCAATTAAGTTATATCGATCAAAATGATTCAAATTTCTTATTTTAACAAACCGCCCTTACTCGTTAATCGATTTATATTATAACGATCTTGATAATTCAATTAAACGCATATATAACATCCTTATTCCAGCGCAAACCTTTCACCCATAGTTAATTTGATTATAAGCATCTGCTGGTGCCCGTATGTAATCATCTTCTGTCGGCTCTTCTTCGTTACAATTAACCACCCATCCATTCTCGTTTAATGTAATTGTTTGTATCAGTATGATCAGTTTTCAGTGTATAATATATACCCTAACCTCAATTGAAGCTAGGGTTCATATGATTTTATGGTAAATTCATAAGCTGGTTTTATATTTTGGTTCCGGGTCATTCAATGTGTTAGACACCAGCCTGGATGACTGGTGCATATGAGTCTAAGTCACTTGGGTGGATGGGGGTGTGGGTTCGAAACACCCCCCCCCCCCCCCCCCGTTTTTATCTTTGTAAAAATTCTTAAAACTATTATATATTATATATTTATGTTTATAAATATTAATTAATATCATAAAATCAATAACAAATTATATCTTTTCTTAAAACCAACATATTAACTCATTGTATTTTCGGATCCTGATTTAAAATTATATATATATATATATATATAATAGTTATTAGAATTGTTAAAGGTTTTGTTTATATTAAAGATTTTAAAAGGTTTTCTTTTTAAATATAAAATTCTTAATTAAATTTTATAAATATATCTTATTATTTTTACATGATAATTATTTGGTCAATACTCCGTTATAAACAAATACTTATATTATTTATTTCAAAACAAATCTTTATATTGTTTATTACAACCTTAAAAAAATAATGCTTATAATTAAAAAGGATTTATTATGTTAATTATATTTTATTAATCTTTATAAAAATAGTCTTTAAAATAAATTATTTTAAAACTCTCAATCTCAAGTCATTATTAATATATTGTCCATTTATTGATTCGTAGTATTTCCTTCGATTATTACTACTTAGGACATTCTGTTGATTCATCCCGACGAGCGTGACATCTATTATACCATCATTCTTATCGCATACTTTTACTCTTGCTTATTTACTAAGGTGAGTATCTTCCTCCTCTCTTTTAACTCATTTTTATTGTTTCTCAACTTGCAAATGTTAGTCATGTGTGTTTAAAAAGTTATGCCTAACGTATTATATGCTTATATGCTTTATTTGAATACATTTCAAAGAGGTCCATCATAATCTCATAATAGTATGATCATACAACTGTCGTAGTAGCCATCGTCCAGTTTATCTGGCATCGTGCTTAACGACAACATATTTACTTTCTCATTTAGTTAAATTGTTTATCTCACTTAATACAGTTTGCACATTTTACTATACTTATTATATATACACTCATCTGGAGTTTTACTTACTCAACCTAATGTTTACAAACTTATTGTATTTTTATCGCATATGCAGGTCATCGTATGATATGATTATCAGGATTTGCTTTAAGAAAACTTAAGGTTGTATGCTAGAGAAGAAGATACAAGAATTAAATTAGGATTTTGTTATACTTGTTTTATTTATGGGCTTTTGTACTTTGTTTATTTGAACCTTGTGGATTAATTGAAATTGATTAATAGATATTATCATTTTAAAAATTGCATAATAGTACCTTGAGAGCTGTGAGCAATCAGTTCACGCCCCGACATTTCCGCCTTAGGTTGGGGTGTGACAAATAGAGTAGCAATAAAATTCCAGTTGGTATACTTTCATAATCCCTATAGGCAATGTTTACATAACTGGATCGGACAGCGAACCGAACGGGAAACTGGTTCAACCGGTCGGACCAGCAGAACAAATTTTCCTAAAAATGGCGGTTTGGACCAAAAAAGGTTTTTTCAAAAATATATTTTTTTCATAGTAAACCGGTTGAACCGATCCGGTTTTCCGGTCGGACCGCCCAGTTTTCTGGGAACCGAACGAGCTGTATAGAACAGGGCCGGTCAGTAGACCGAATCCCGGTCGAACCGGTTCTACCGGTCGGTCCGGTCCTATCTTAACAACATTGCCTACGGGTGATAACTGAAAAGATAACATTGCCTACGGGTGATAACTGAAAAGATGTATTTTAAAATAGCAAACCACGTCGATTAAAAACTTATTGATCAAAAGCTGGAAATGAGTAAAGTTAAATTAGGATGTACACATGGTAGCCTTTCTTTTGGGGGTTATGAAGGGAAGTATCATCGGGATAATGACAAACAAGATCTAGGGTTTTATCTTTATCATACTTATGAAGTTATCAAATCCGTTAGTCGTAAGTTTTCAAGTAATTATACCTGGTTAAAACTTAGACGCATAGCAACCAGATCTCCACTCAAATCCTCAAAGTAGAGAAACAAAGTCCTTTAAAATCGTAAGACATCATGTTGGAGAAACTTGACGTATGTTTGAAGATAAACTACGTAAATGAGGTGACCTTGGCGCTATTTATATCATTCTAAAATTAAATAGTGAATTTCATATTTGAGATAAATGTGACGGACATGAGGTCTATACCACTAGTTGAGTGACACGTGACCACTGTTATAGTGAAACAACAACGCCCTAATTAGCACTTTTTTATAAAGTTCAGGGTTTAATAATTGACGACACACGTTAATAACGCGATGATAACCTGCCTTATAACTTGAACTCATATAATACACAATCGTCAAGGCTAACATTCTCTCCCGGATAATAATTCATCTAGATTTTTTTTATTACAACTTCGCACTCTGCAAATTTGAAGAGCCCTAATGTCCCACTTTATCCGGACTATGTTGTCTTAACCGGGTCCACGTTAGCTTCAAAGTTTGGCTTGGGCGTTCCACAAGAGCAGAACTCTTTGGCGTAACACACGGTTGGACAAAAACCCGGGCGGGCTCAGGGTTCGAACTAACAACATTTGCATAATGTCTAGCTCAAATCATTCATTGGCAATATCCACAAAAATGTGACACAAATGAGATTCGAACTTGAGTTTCACTGGAGAACGAAGCCTCCAACCACTTGACCACAAGTTGAATATAATAATTCATCTGGATATTAAAATTTTTAAATTTATTGAAAAAATATTATTATTATTATTGTTATTATCATTATTATTATTATTATTTAATAAATAAATGTTTCATATTGCCATATGTCATTCTCTGGTGCATTCCTACTTTTTTTTCCCGCCTCTCTCTCTCCTATTAATTAGACATTAAACATATATATATTTTAATTCATTTTGATTTCTATGATTGCTTTTACAAAATATATTTTATTTAAAAAAAGTTAAGGTTTGTTTATTAAACATTTTTTATAAATTGAACATTTTTCGTTATTTAACTTCTCAAGTATGAATTATATCATTTTTTATATATATAAAAAATTTACAGATATAAGAATCATTTTAGCCCTTAAAACTTACTCGGGTTCATTGTTAAAAAACGTGGATCTTTAACTGAACTCGGCTCGCCTTCTTTTTCTCTATAACCGTAATCTCTTTCTTTCTATCCATATATTGTTGATCAAAACCATATCGATTCTCTTTACGACACATTCTTTGACTAACCGGAAGCTTTCTTCACTTATGACAGGTTCATTTTTGTTTCGATTGAACCAGTTATGTTCTCGTAATACTATTCTACTTTAGTTGTTACCATATTTTTAGTGTATCATCTAATGTTGTATCGAAAGATTATTTAGGGATTTTGATTTATTTTTAAATTTGTGAATTATAGTTGCAATTTAACTTTGTACTTATTTAATGTATAATACTCAACTTGTGAAACTAGCCTAATAGTAAAGGAATAAGAGATGAACATGTAGGGAATAAAAAGGAGATTTTATTAATAAGATGTGTATTACAATTATGTACAATGAGATGCATATATAGGGTTAGAAAACTTGGAAAGAAAGCTAATCTATATTAGGTATTGTCGTATAGATAACCATAATATTAATATATGGGTACCTATCCTAGTTTTTAATAAAAGCAGTGTCCAGGTTGAATAATATATAACCAGCCATCCACAAACAAGTTTCAAATGAGTAGTAACAATGAGTTTCAGTTTAACACCACCCTCTCTCTATTCCCACTCAAACAACCCCCAATTCAATCTTCAATACTTTCACATTCACATTCAATTCCACAAAACCCTAATCCAAAACCCCAATCTCTATTCTCAAATCAATTACTCTCATTAGCAATTGCATTTGTAACACTCACTTCACCACCACCACCATCTCTTGCAATCCCATCTTTAAACAACCCAATTCAGCCACCCAATTTACCTTCTGCCACCACCCCATTCTCCCAATCCAAGAACTTAATCACTGGATTGGATAATGGGTATTCAATTTTTTACTATTTTCTTTAATGGGTTTCATTTTTCTTGAATTGTGATTGTGTTTCTGCAGGAAGATTAGACCATGCCCGTCGAATAATCCAGGGTGTGTTTCCAGTAATCCAAAATCGTCCTCGTTTGCGTTCCCTTGGCGGATTCCGGACAAGTCTTTGGATAATGCACTCCAGGTGTTTGATATTTTGTCAGTTGTGTTTTTTAGGTGTATTTTATTTTGTGTTTGGTGAAAGTTACAATTTTTGAATGTTTATTGCAGCAATTGCAGGATGCGATATTAGAAACGCAGAAAAACGCCAAAATTGAGATTGTAGAAGACACCCCGGATGGTAATTTTGCTTCACTTGTGTAATGCAAAAGCATTGTAATTTAGTTTCGGTTATGTAATGCTAGATGATCCTTTTCAATTTGCATTTCTAGAAATAGAATAATTTATCACGAATCAAGTATAGCTGGTAGCTAGAAAGCGTGGGACACAACGAAGAAGTCACACATGGGTTCCACGGGTAAGAGATATAAAATGCAAATTTCAGACATGCATGCCAAAATGAATCAAAACCCATTGCAAACCTAGAAACACATTCGCAACGTGCAGGTGCGTTAGGCATATATCTGCACCGTGTAAATGGGTTAAACGGACTCTTTATCACACAATGCACAAGCTTCTCAATTCTGGTATACCTTTTTGAAAAAATGAAGTATGCAAATTTTCAAGTTTTAAAAAAAGTGATGAATTGTTTTATAAGTCAGTATGCTTACTACGCTTTGTAGGAAAAATGAGTTTTATATGATTTGCCCTCTATTCTTGTATACATAAATCATGCATTATTTACTTGTTCTTTTCTTTCCTTCTATAACAATTAAAGTCATGAGCTTGTTGATGATGTTGGTGGTTGCTAGTGATCTAAGTAACTAGTAGAACTATAGAAGTGTACGCGCTTTTCGGTTCATTGATTATTGGCCTATTTACATAATATTTACTCGCCAGGTAAATATTTGCAAGCGACGGTGGATGGAAATTTTGGGCGTGATGTTTTAGAGTTCTCGGTGAAAGGAGACGTGGTATCTTATCGGTGCATGGCGACAAAGGTTACATATGTGTACCCTTTCACCACAGCCTTAGGGGACTCAAAGGGTCAAGAAGAAAGAATAAGGAAGATTGTGGACCGATTAGGGTGGGATGCACCTAGTTTTAGTGCCATGGATTAGGATCAGTTTAAATGTGTATACAAACAATCATGTTCATTGGTCCCATTTGTTTATGTTTATATCATTTTAATATGAGATTGTAAATGATGTTTGATTCATTCACTGCTATTATCTGTTAAGTAATTGCTTTTAGAAAACGCAGACCAATAGGTCGTTGACTTACCAGATTCAAGGAGATTCGTCTAGTGAGTTGTGAACTCAGTGAGGTGTTCCGGTTTGTTGTATTACACTACGAAACAGACAGCTTTTTACTAGAGATGCAGCCACAGGTAACTCCAAGGTCAGTATCAGTCCGTTGTGAAACCTGACATGGATAAAAGAGTCTACCGGCGGATAGATTACCTAGGGATTACCACTGGTCTAGATAGCCGTGGTAAATTTAATTACCGACAGGAGTATGGTCGACACACAAGTGAAGGATGTTAAGGGTCCTAGGTACAGGGTAGTGGCATAAAAGTTTTGAATTGGTCATTCAGTGGGTCATCAATACGCACGCTCGCTTAGATCAAAACAGGTTTTGTGTGACAAGATGTTCATGATTAATTAAAGGGGAAATTGTGTAAAGTTTCAGTTCAACCAACTATTCTATACGGAAGGAACCGACCAATAGGTCGACACAAGCATAGAAATTGAAGATAGCGGAAATGAGGATGTACGAATAAGGAATTCGTAGAGGTGACAGATGACTTGACATGTAAGGAATGTGGAGAGTCATGAACCTATGAGGTTATCCAGTTACATGTCTAGCCTCTAGGCTGCCAATGCCTTCAAAAGAGTCACATTTACGACAAATCGTGCGTTTAATAAAGGAATCGAAGAAACCAGTTTTGTACACGGGTAGTGGTTGTGTGAACTCGAGTGATGAATTATGGCGTTTTGTCGAGCTTACTGGTATTCCAGTCACTAATACTTTGATGGGACTTGGAACATACCCGGGCTCTTGCAATTTATCGCTTGGAATGCTCGGGATGCATGGCACAGTTTATGCTAACTATGCTATTGATAAAAGCGACTTGTTGGCATTTGGCGTCCGGTTTGATGACCGTGTCATGAGAAAGATTGAAGCTTTCGCGAGTCGGGCTAAAATTGTTCATATTGATATCGACCTTGCAGAGATAGGAAAGAATAAGTGATAGGAGTCGTATGTTAGTTTTTCACTTAAATAGTATTTTGCAATTGTGGGAGGGGGTATATGTAACTTTACCGTTATAAATAAAGAGGACTAGTGGCTTGGGGAAGGGGAAATAGAATTGGTTAGTATTAGGCTCATTGCCATGTGCATGAGAAGGGCTTAGCCCGGGACACTTGTTGTTATCCTTGTAGATCCTTGTGATCAAATCTTTCAATTTATACAATTAGTATCTTTGATTTTCATCATCTTCGTTATACACAATTTAAACCCTAACAATAAGCAGCCTCATGTGTCGGTTTGTAGCGATATCAAGACCGCTTTACAAGGAATAAATAAGATTTGGGAAAGAGATGAGAGTATGATGAATCTTGATTTCTCACTGTGGAAGGAGGAAGTAATGGGTCAGAAAGCGAGTAACCCGTTGACATTTAAAACATTCAGGAACGCGGTCCCACCTCAGTATGCGATCCAAATGCTCACTGAACTAACAGGCGGGACCGCAATCATAACTACTGAGGTCGGGCAGCATCAAATGTGGTCGGCCCAGTTCTACAAGTACAATAGGCCAAGACAACTGCTGACTTCAAGCGGGCTAGGGGCGATGGGGTTCGGGCTGCCTGCAGCTTTTGGGGCAGCGGTTGCACGACCTGATGCAGTGGTGGTTGATATTGATGGTGATGGAAGTTTTATGTTGAACATTCAAGAATTGGCTACAATTTGTGAGAATCTCCCAGTTAAGATAATCGTGATTAATAACCAACACTTGGGAATGGTTGTACAGTGGGAAGACCGTTACTATAAGGCGGGCTGCCTGCAGCTTTTGGGGCAGCGGTTGAACGACCTGATGCAGTGGTGGTTGATATTGACGGTGATGGAAGTTTTATGTTGAACATTCAAGAATTGGCTACAATTCGTGAGAATCTCCCAGTTAAGATAATCGTGATTAATAACCAACACTTGGGAATGGTTGTACAGTGGGAAGACCGTTACTATAAGGCGGGCTGCCTGCAGCTTTTGGGGCAGCGGTTGCACGAGCTGATGCAGTGGTGGTTGATATTGACGGTGATGGAAGTTTTATGTTGAACATTCAAGAATTGGCTACAATTCGTGAGAATCTCCCAGTTAAGATAATCGTGATTAATAACCAACACTTTGGAATGGTTGTACAGTGGGAAGACCGTTACTATAAGGCGGGCTTCCTGCAGCTTTTGGGGCAGCGGTTGCACGACCTGATGCAGTGGTGGTTGATATTGACGGTGATGGAAGTTTTATTTGAACATTCAAGAATTGGCTACAATTCGTGAGAATCTCCCAGTTAAGATAATGGTGATTAATAACCAACACTTGGGAATGGTTGTACAGTGGGAAGACCGTTACTATAAGGCGAACCGGGCCCAGTCGTATTTAGGAAACCTGAGAAAAGAATTAGAGATATTTCCAGATATGGTGAAGTTTGCTGAAGCGTGTGACATACCAGCGGCCCGAGTGAGCAAAATGGGAGATGTCAGAACCGCGGTTCAAAAAATGTTGGATACACCCGGGCTTTATTTGTTGAATGTTATTGTTCCACATCAAGAACATATTTTGCCCATGATCCCAGCTTGAGGAAGTTTTTTAAGGATATTATAACTGAAGGTGATGGCAGAATACAATACTAACTTCATTAATGTTTTCTTGAACATAATAAGAACAATAACTGCTTTGTAAAGCAGTGTGTATGATGCGTTAAAACACTCAGCACTATGTACCTTGTTGTATAGTAAAAGATTTCAACTTCATGGCATTTGATAAGAATAAAAGAGAAAATCTGGATCGCTCACACGTACAAAATGGATTAATATAAAAACTCAACACAATACAAAATTAAAATTATCAACCATAAATGAATATAAAACCATCAAACCACATATGGCACTGCTTCTAACCAGACATGATTTCTAACGGGTTTTCTTAGCTTTAGCCAACTTCTTTTTTTTCTTCTTAACCGCTTTTGGTACTTTACTCTTTCTAGCTTCTCTTTTCTCTTCTTTTACTTTCTTTTTATTTTCTTTTCTCGCCGCCTTTTTATCCAAAGCTGTCGGTTTTTCATTACTAGAATAATATTCATCATCTGAATCATCTGTTTCGGTTTGTGATTCATGATCTTGTGAATTAGAATGTTGTGCCACGTCAGCATGTGAATCTTCTAAAACATTTGTTTCTTGATTCTGTTCTTCTATTAAACGCACTTGTTTGAGCCCTGTAATCGTTCGATAATACATGTCTCCTGTGTCTTGCCCGCTTGTTAACCGTATTACATCCGCCTCCACGTTTTTCACATTATCCAATGTTTTCGGAATATATGACTACATAAATTAGAATAAAACAAATTTCAGAAACAGGCCCAAGAAAACAAACGGCCCAAATGGTTTAATAGTTAAACAAGGCTCTCGTTAATAAGTCTTTTAACCAAACTAAACAAAGAGTAGATGTGACAGCCCGTTTACAAAGACAAACTTGGTTGTTATGCATACCTGGACGAAAACAGCATCTGCAATTTCATCTTCTGTGGAAAGCTCGTGTCCTCGGGCCAAAACTTTCTTTTGAGCCTGAATTTTTGAATTTGATTAAATATGTGAATTTAATTCCTTGAAATTAAAATTAGAAACAATGATGATGATAATAAGTTAAATAGTTAATAATAACCATAACATACCTCCTCCAAATAACTGTCTACAGACTCATCACTGATTGACGGGTCAACAATAAAGTCAAACAACTCACGAATAGTCATAACCGCCACTCCACCTTTCTTGAAAAAATCCTACATCCCACAACAAAGTTAATATGATTTAACCGATTTGACCTGTTTAATAATAAAAATTAATAAAACGTACAGATACGTGAACGCAATCCTCTCTCAGAAAGTCAAGTGCGTGAGGATGATCAAGATCAACTGATTGAGATACATCAATGATGTACATGTGACCCTGCAAAAAAGAAATTTTAAGTAATTATAATAACACGAAGTTTTTTTTAATATTAAATATGTGCAAAAAAAATAATGAAAATATAAAACTTGCCTCGTGATAAAGTATGTTGTATTCACTAAGGTCTCCATGTACTAGCTTGCACTTTTGATATAGTATCCGCATTGAAGTTATCATCTACACAGAGATACACATGTTGTATTGTAAGAATGTAAAATTATACAACTACTCTCAGTTTTAGTAAAACAATCTCAACTACCTCAACATAACCTTCACGTAACTTGTCTAGAGACAGTGCAGCATCTTTTAGTCGAGGTGCAGCCCATCCAGTGGTTCCTAAAAAAATAAAATACATATATTAATAACCAAATAAATATCATAGTAATAATCCATAGTGATCACACTGAGAGTGTATCATAAGTATATTATTAATCAAAATATAAATACAACAGTTTACCAATAAACTCCATAACCAACACATGGAGCCTTAAAAGAAGCGGAGTGGGGCAACGAATTCCAGCAGCTTTCAGGCTGCAGTAAAATATACATATAAAATTTTAAATCTCCCTCTCGATCTATAACGAAAAACTGAAAAACAAACAAAAACAACACATACAATGATACAAATTCTCTAGTTTATAAATTTTGTATTATGTGTAAGGTAAAAAATTTACTGTTCTGCCTTTTCTATAGCCACAATCTGGCTCTTTGCTGCCATGGCAGCCAAATAAATCACCACATCATTAAAAACGATGACATGTCACCGGTTAGAAAGGCAACAATTGGAAGTATGGTACATTAAAAAGGTAACTTAAAAGCTCAATGCATACATTATCTGTCAGTGTAAAGTTGAATGAATATTTATCTAGTTTACCCTTGACAAATTATTATTGTGTAGTGAACTTTTCTGATTTCTCTAAACAAGATTAATAGAACAGATGTGGCATTTACATTACCATCCAAAATGAAATTTATATAACCATCAAAATTGAAATTTTAAAGACAACGAAAATCACATAACTACAAAGAAAGAAAAACTTGTGTTACCGCATCAGATTCCTCATTTCCTTTTCAGCCCATGTCTTCACCATTTTCCTCGGGTTGTGCTTACAGTATCCATGTCTGAACCTATAATCACCTTGCACATAGCGATCTCTATCCCTGAAGTTGTGAAGAAAAAAACATGAGTATAAAGCCAAATCATAGAATATTTCATCGCTACTTTAATCATCAAATTCACAATGCAATCTTGAAAGGACAAAAGCACACAATAGAACTGACAAAACATACTCATAACACATATTAATGTCACTATAACTTATAGATAATCTAATGAAAGTCTGAGGTTTAGCGTGTGAGACATACTTGAACACAAGAACAGAAGTTTTGTACACTTTGATTGCAAGTTCCTGACCATCCGATTTTGTAGCATGATATACATTTGCCTGTTTGACATAAATAAGTTGAAAGTATAAGAAAACAAACTTTCTTCAAAATGGCTCACTTCTGTTTAAAATGCCTAGAAACATTCTCTTCTGATTCTAATATGTGTAGTAGTGCATCAACACATACCTCCTTCCCAGTTGAAATGCAGCCATTGATATCATGGAAAACACCACGATTCAACATTTTGAAGAGAACCATCCGAGTTCTAGGGTCAATTGCCTGACAATAATAACAGTTTCATTGAGAATACAGGGAACAGTATACGTCAATGTTTACTTAAATGAAGAACATTACTCACTTGTTCAACAGTTGCTCTGTCAGCTTTCTCAGTAGTTTTAGTCTTACCAATAGCCGTCCCACGCACACTCTCACGGATAGCAGTGGTGACCGAGTTCGACATGCCGGTATTCCACCTTCCTTCCCACTCCTGTACACCACCAATTCAATCACCAAATTCTAAAAACACAATTCAATCACTAACATCAACACACCTCCAACGGCGAGGCCCTAATATGATTAGTAAACTTCTGGTTCCGGTTCGAAAGCGGTTGCAGAGCGGACGCATTCGGTCGAGAGTGAGCTCCGCCGTGAGCATTCGGGCGGCGAGAATTAAGTGTGATAGCTCCGTCTACTGCTCCGGCGTCATCTTTGGCGTCCAAATAATCCAAAGCCTCTCCAATTTCAGAATCCGATGACCAGAATACCTCATCGTCGTCGTCTGATGGTAGCTCAGGGTCTTCGTTTTCTTCAATTGCAGGATTCTCAGCAGCTATCGACATCGTTGAATGATTATTGTTCGATTGAAAATGATAAACCTTGTTATAGTTAGGTTTAGGGTTTTAGATTTTGATCCAGTTTTATATGTTGCACAAAGTTCGTTACTACGGTTTTGTTGGATTGGGCTCACGTTACTGGGCTCATCATATGCATCCGGTTGATCGCCCCCTTAACGGCTTAACTTATCAAACCTAATATCGTTTTCACTTAATTTTATTTATAAATTTAGACAGAATTACAAATTTTGTCCTTTAAAATAAGACGAATTACGGTTCGTGTCCTTTTCTAAGTTTCCTTGCAGGCGGTGTACTTTAAACTTTTTTTTCCTACAAGTTTTGTCCTTTACGCTAACTGGGTTAGAAAAAGTCAGTTAAATGCCCTCACGTGAGACGCATGTGAGGGCATTTTTGTCTTTTTACCCATTAAAGACTATTTGTGTAATAAACTAAATTTGTAATTTTGATATTTGGCCATTGTGTAAATCCTACCCCTTAATTTCTTAAAACACCAAGAAACCTCATTATTTTGACTTTGGCTGTGATTTTGAAATTGGCTGCTACTGCAAGTAGGATTATATTGCTCATATTGTTCATAATCATCTGATTTTTTTGTTCTTTACTAATTCCCTACAGCAGCTCCAAGAAATCGAGTCTCTCTAAAATCGATTACAATGTAATCGGGTGTAACAGTGTAATCGAGTCTCAAATGTATTCGAAGGGTAATGGGAACGAACTCAGTGTAATCGATTCTTGTATTCGAGTTGTTCGCATCTGGATCCAATTGTAATCGAGTTTCTTTGTAATCAAGTTATAGTGAAAGTAATCGAACCTCGATTGTAAGCGACTGGTAGTTGTAATCGATGTATAACGTAATCGGTGTCCGATTGTAATCGAATCCACTGTTGTGTTCGAGTTTGGAAGGTAATCGAATCCACTGTTTCGGTGTCCGATTGTAATCGAATCCACTGTTGTGTTCGAGTTTGGAAGGTAATCGGGTTCTGGGATTGTAATCGAATCCTATGAGTAACGAAACCCGATTGTATTCGAGTTCCAAGTAATCAAGTTAACTGGAATCGGGTCCTGGAATCACCGATGATTAGATGGTGGCGGTACTGTTGCAGGTTTTAATCCGAAAACTTGAGTCGATTGAAGCTTCTGATGGTGCGTTTTAACTTTTAATCCCTATATCAGAGATGGCGGTGACGCTGTTGCAGGTCCGCCGGAGATTTCGGTAGACGGTTTTGTGGCCGGAGTTGTTAGTGACGACAGTTTCCGACATTGGGTGGTGTTCAGGCATGGTGATGATGGTGGCGGCGATTCTGGCATGGTGGTTGGTCGGTAGGGTTAATAGATACAGAAACAGAAGAAGAAGAAGAAGAAGTTGTTGGGTAGGCAAAAAGACAAAACTACCCTCACATGCTTCTCACGTGATGAGATTTAACTGAGTTTTTCTAACCCAGTTAGCGTAAAGGACAAAACTTGTAGGAAAAAAAAGTTTAAAGTACACCGCCTGCAAGGAAACTTAGAAAAGGACACGAACCGTAATTCGTCTTATTTTAAAGGACAAAATTTGTAATTCTGTCATAAATTTATAATATCTACTATTATAATAAACAAAAATGATATGTCCTTAACCCACGTGGCATATTTTTTCTTTACCCCGTTTTTGTTCACCTACCGTAAATAAACCTTCCAAATTCACTCGTATTCCTCAATTGACGGTTTCTTTGTTCTTCAATTCTCACAAAAGTTCTTGAATTCGTGTTTGTTACTATTAATCGAAATTCGGTCTCATAATTATGCAGTTACGTTGTTCTTATTTGGATCTATTTTAAGGTATGTTATTAATCTTGCTCCGTTATCCACTTGAATTATTAAATTTCATCCACTGTATAAACCCTAATTCGACTTTATAATATGAAATTGAAACCCTTACTGTGTAGAATTTTGAATTTCATGTTTGTTTTGAATTGCAGCTCGACCACATTAATTCATGCCAATAATACAAGTAAATTCTTTTTAACTTCATTAGTCTGACCACATGAATCATGCTCTAACCTTTTTTAATTAGATCAACTAATTACTTCTATAAGTTGTTTTTTTTTCTTTAAGGCTGCTAATTTTTTTGTTGTAGGGATGTTCGGTACCAGCCAATTATTATTTTAGGTATGAGCTAATCAAGAGTGAAGAACAACAATCGTATGTCAAACCTGTGATGGTAAGCAAATTCTATAATGTCGAGTATGTTTTGTTACAATGGTTTTGATTGTATATTAAGAATGTATTATTGTACATTCCAAAAAACTGTTTTTTTTATTGTATTACAACTTGAAATTCCTCATCATATTCATTCTCATCAGGTACACAAGGGATTTTTTGATTTGTGACCATTGATTGTTGAGTTTACAAGTTTACAATTTTGCTCGGTATTTGTTTAGTTTTGTATTTGCAATTTAATAGAAAATATGAGGGTTCTCGACGTCTAAAATGTTGATTATTTACATGAATTGGTTATTGCATTTTCTTATGTTCGCTCTTGAATGTCTAACCGACATCATTATGCTTGATATATGACGCAAAAATTTTAAATCGAAACCCTACATGTTTACATTTTCCAATTACATGCCTATTTTAAACTGCAATTAAAATAGTAGTTCCTGTCGAAGTGGTATCTTTTAGCAGTTAATAAATTTGATCAAAACATGTTAATATGTGTGTTTGATTATTTTGGTTATTCATTATATGAAATGGATATTAAATTGGTGTGTTTGAAATGTGACCAAGTGGAATAAAAGCTGTCAAGAATCCGAGTGAGAATTTCTTGAGTAAAGGGTTGTTGGTTTATGGGTTGAATTGTTAAACCCTAACAAAATTAGTAGTTTTATTTGTGTCAAGTTCGCCAGCCCTAACTTGCACACATGAAAAATTTTGTAATGGGAAAACAGCCTGTTTTGCCCATTTATCTAAACGTGTCAAATGGGTTGGTGAGTGATAATCAATGTGTAAACTTTTAATCGAATTTGTGGGTTGTAAAATATTGGGTCTAATGGGTCATAAATGGGTCGACCCGTTTTACAAGACAGGATGCAGGTTGGACCATTTAACTAGCCAGGATTGCGGGTTGTCTCGTCTAACTAAAAAAGATGACAGTTCGACCCATTAAACTAGATTAGATGACGGGTTGACCCGTTTATCTAAACCGGTTAAACAAGTCAACCTGAACAAGACCCTTTTAATTTAACAGGTGAAGTTTTTTATTCAAAGAATATTAAATACCATTTGTTTTAATATCGTACTGTACTATTGTAAACACATTCTTTATTTGTGAAAGAAAGTCAAAACAAGATTAACAGGTCAACCCCAACTTTTCGTTGAAGTAAACTAACTTTCTTGCGTCTTTTTGGTGTAGATTGTATTGTGTTTAGTTGTAGTTGAGCAAATTTTTTATTTATATCTGCAAATCAACATTGATACCACCATGGAACTTTCATGCATGTGTTGAGGGCTAGGCGATCAGGTAAGCATCAACACTTATCAGTTGAAATTGTTGTTATTTGCAGGGAATTTTAAAATTGGGTCAATCTTGAGATGAGAAATTAAGGAAAATGACTTAGCATGTAGATGAAGCAGGCATCATTTTTCCATCGTAGGTACATTAAACAACTTTTAGCTTCCCAAATTATGGATATGCTTATGATTTGGAGCTTATGATTTGGAAAACGGGAGGACCTTATTCTTATTCTGGTTGTAGGGTCTTGGATAATTGGGCGTTACTCGGTGTATGCACAAGCAGTTCGGTTGAAACCACGAAACCATCTTGGATTACCTTATTTTGGTTGGTAGGGTTGGCTAATTCCATTTTAGCTCACGTGCTCAAGAAACAAACTTCTACTAATGCTTTTACACAGCCTTTCGGATGCCTTTGTTTTCATAGATATTATGAAGTAGTTTTCTTCTCATTGCGCCATTTATTTTTATACTTTTGTATAAAAGATACAATTTGATATATAACTTAGAAGCTAATCTACATATTGAGTTGCATATTATATTGGTGATTCTAAATTATGGATATGCTTTTCTTCAAATTTTGTAATTCGCTTTTGATTAATAGGTTTGGGGCTGCAAAATTTGTTCTTCGTTTAGTGATCAATATAGTTAATTAAGATTTATAAGTTCGATAGATGCGATATTAAAAATATTAGCTCTAAGTTATAAAAAAGTAACTGGAAATTTAGGAATCGTAACTTTTGAAATTCTATGTTTTCGTTAGACATAGTTTCATTCATAAATAGTATTTTTAAAATTTATGAATTATATTGGTTATCATTGTTCAATACGTGTAAGACACATGTTTCTAACCTGGTGTTGTATATATTTAGAGATTTAAGAATGTCATATATATATATATATATCGTTTAATATGTAATTTATTGTATCATATAATACCTATTTATATTAACGGTCTAACATTTTCTTTTTTTTATTTTGTATTGTTATCATTTAATACATTTATTTATTCCAACCCGTGTTGCACACGGGTGCCTAACCTAGTTACTAATATATATAAAAAGAAAGTGTGGTAACGTTGTTATTTAATTGGTCCGCTTGGCAATGTTTTATTGGGTAAGGTTTTTCATATATAAGTTTTTTTTGTTTTTTCTAATTTAGATAATTATATTTCTAATTAGTTTTGTTATGTTATATATGTTTTATTTTAGTTTCGTTACCGTGACGAACGTGATGTTAACTTACCTAATTTGCATAGACTTACCGCTTTTTGTTTTAGTTCCGGTATTGTAACGAATAACGAAAACCAACCAAATGCCAAATTTTTTAAGTTTCCGGTTTCGTAAAGGACGTGAAAAAAACCCGACCGAATTTGCATAGACACACCACCTCAACATCAGGGATCAACAATGCTCGAGTTTTACCAACCCCATTGATCAATCTCAATTTTTATATCTTTTTGGTTTTAGTTCCCATACAATAACACACGTACCAAAACCGACCGTATTCACGTCGACTTACCGCCCACTTAGGACCAGTAATGCTTGGGTTTACCACCATCCAGATTTACCAACTTGCCAGGCGCGTGGCCCCGCACAACGCGCCGGGTAAAAATCTAGTTACATAAATATTAGGTGTTCTTTGGTTCGTTTTTCAGGTTTCGGGTTTATCGGGTCGGGTTCTTCAAGTTTCAAAGTTTTAATTCTTGACCCAAAACCCAACCCAAATCTCTCACGGGTTTTTGGGGTTCTGGTATTTCGGTTCAGGTTAATCGGGTTTCGAGTATCCTAGAAAAATAATCACACAAAACCAATTTAAAAAAAAACAATGCTAAAATTAAAACAACATATTATTCTTTACTTATAACACAAATAATCAAATAATAAACTAGCCTAGCTTGATAAAACAATTCAAAAGAACAGTAAAACTAACTCGAATTATAATCGTATTCAATCGGACATGATTTGGTTGTTCGATTACGATTGCTATTAGTAATAACCGGAAAACATAAATTAATAATACAAAATTGATCCATAGTAGTTAGAATGACAGTCTATTAGGCCATGGGGTATACTTTAACCCTTACATATGTTAAAGTGACATGACACTTTAAAGATGAATTAAACCACTCCCCTCTTGTGTTAAGTGTGTTAAAAAGTCCCATGGGTTATGCTTTTAACGGGTTAAAATGAACAATATGTATTAATTATGTACTAATTACTAACTAATTTGTTATATTAATTATGTATTAAATGGGTTAAACCATTTCCTTTGTATGACATAGAGTGAAAGAGAAAAAAATGATGATGTGGAGCTTATGTGGAATTAAGATGAGTTAGAGTATACCTCATGGCCTTAGAGCCAGATTTTGATAACTTTAGTGGCTAAGACTTATCCTATTATACATAAAAATATATTTAATTTCAAAACTAACAGTTTATTCATGTTTTTTGGGTTGACCCAAATCTTATAAATCAAATTCAAGAACCAACCCGAATTACTTCGGTTCGGGTTCGGGTTAGTCTTTTCTCAAGTTTGGGTTCTTCGAGTCGGGTTAGTTCGAGTTCAAGTACGGATTTTTTCGGGTTGGGTTTCGGGTTTCGGATAAAAATAATAGCCCTAATTAGGCCTTACTTGCTCTAAGGTTAAAGTCGAGCATCAAAAACCGTTTGGTTTGCTCGAGCAACCTCCGATCCCCGTTTGGAAATGGGAAGACATAGCCATGGATTTCGTTACCAAACTCCCCACTACTCAAAGTCGCAATGATAGTATTTGGGTGATTGTTGATCGTTTGACCAAGTCAGCTCATTTCATACCGTTCCGAGAAAAATCCTCCGTAAGCGAATTAGCCCGACTCTATGTCAAGTACATCATTTGCCACCATGGAACACCTTTGACCATTATTTCCGATAGTGATGGTCGGTTTACCTCTCATTTTTGGAAATCGTTGCAAACCACCTTGGGTACCCGTATTTGTCACACCCCAACCTATGGTGGAAATGCTAGGGCGCGAACTGATTGTCACAGCTCTCAAGGTTACTATCATGCACAATATTTAAATGACAATATTTATTAATTGAATTCAGTTATCAAATAAATCAGCTACAAACAAGTACATAATTCATACAACAATACAAATTTTATATTTCTTGATTAAAATATTCTTCTAGCTAAATTCTTCACTAAGTCTTCACCAATCTGCATATGCGTAAAAAATAAAGTTTTGTCAACAACACATGTTGGGTGAGCAACACACCAGTTTACTTGTACATATAGTATATATAACAAAGTACGTAGCTGCAACAAGTCATATGAGAATAACAAATTAACCAAATGAGCAAGTATAACTGAGATGTCGAGAAGAACAAAGGCTAACGACTGGCGTATGATCATATTAGACTGAGATTATGTTGGACCTCTCCGAATGCGAAAGCATACAAAGCAAATAAGCACATAAACAAGTAAGGTATAAGTTGTTAACACATAAGACAAAGTCGCAGTTTTGTGTATAAGTATATATGAGAAATATAATTTACGCATATGTCCCCAAAACGTGAGAAAACAAGTAAAATAGGGGAATGTGGTACTCACCTTAGTAATAAGCACGAGATAAGCGAATGCGGTAAAGAACGTTAGTAAACAAGAGTCATGCTCTTTGGAAGTTATCGACGAGAAATCCTAAGTAACAATAGTTGAGGAAAAATAAATATGAATTGAATAAAGAATAGAGGGTTCGGAATTTGATGATCGAGTGTAAAACTTGCGAAGGCTATTTATTAATAGATTTATTATTAAATTTATTCTCAAAATGTGATTTAGTTATATAAAATACTTAACATGCTTAAACAATTATTTGTAAAACTTTAAATAAAAAGATTTGTTTTAAAGGTTTAAAAATACAAATACGTTTAATGTGTTTATATAAAACTAATAGTTAATAATTAAAAATAATTATATAAAATATAATATTTTATAAAATATTTATACTATACCTTTAATACGTTACATGACAAGATTATATTAGAGGTATATTTTAGATTAAAACTCTTTTGAAATCATAAAACCTTTATAAACTTTTAATAACTAATATATATGTGTGTGTGTGTGTGTGTGTGTGTGGTTTTAACCAAAATTGAGAAATCAGACCAGTTTAAGTATCGGTTTTAATAAAATACAAAATAAATTATGATTTTATATATATATTTAAAGTACTAATTGATGTTTAATTATACAAAAATGTTTCTAAAAAAAATAAAACGCCCTGGTCGGGACTCGAACCCACGCCAGTGGCTGGTTCAACAGAGCATAAACGCGCACACCCAGCCAACTGAGCTGGATGTGTTCGTTGGTTAAGAACAGAACCCGATAAACAAGATAAGCAGAAGACGAACAAACGAACTCTAAACCCTAGAAATTCAAATCAATCTAATCGGTGTATAATCAAACAAAACAACTTAGGGCTTTGATCTACGTAGACTAGCGATCAAAGCCCTATCATCAATTACCTTTAATTGACGTCTAGGATAAGCTAAATGGGCAGAACAGTGGTGGCACTAAGATGGGTATGAACGAGCAATGAACTGGCCAGGTTAATCTATTAATTGAAATATTATCACTGATTTCGTGAATTAGGGTTAGTCGATTGGCGGTTTGGTTCAAAAAGGAAAAGGGATCAATCAAGAACATAATTAGTTTGTTTAAAACGTCGGTGAGGCCGAAGATACTATTGATAAATGATTTCCAATATCAATTCCATCAATCACAACGATAATTACGGTTCAAGATAGCCAAATTGAATTCGGGTACAAGAAATAGAAAAACGGGTACGGGTCTGGGTAAGAATATCCAAATTAGTGATATGGGTTAGAAAGATATTTATAGTTTTAGTCCCTCGAGATCTAGTATGGATACATAATGAGATAAAACCTAGTTTATGGTTAAATATGTATTTGGTGGAAAGTTATATTATATAACAATAACATTAAAATAATAAAAATGTCTCGATAAGCATGATATAGAAGCGGGTCGGGTTATGATTAAAGAATATAAATTTAGAAAATCCGAGTTCTTACAGTTTCCCCTATTTTAAGGAATTTCGTCCCGAAATTAAAGGATACTATAACAAACCATTTAATTTTGAGAAAAAGAACATTAAAATAAAATTTAATAACTTATCATAGCATAGAACTTTTAATAGTTAAAATAACGATTTAAATGCAAATCCCATAAGGGCACTTATATATAGGATGTACCAGCGGCGTATCCACCATGCCCTTATCATTTTTACATTTGTACCGTCATCCCAACTACTTTCGATTCTATAGTATGACACACAATCTTACGTGTCATGATTTCCATGTGAGGACTTCGATAATTATGTCCCGGACCATAATTATTGTTATCGTCGGATGGTCCACATGATTCGTCCTATCGTGTGGATTTACAAAACGTTTGATTAAAACATGATTTTTGAGGAAACAAAATTTTTTAGGAGTTTTTAATTTTGAACACTAGAAAGTCACCAATGTAAAATTTCAAAAGTTCTAGTGAATTTTAATAAAGCAAAGAAATTTTAAGACGACTTTTAAACATAAAGATATAAGTATTTAAAGTTCAAGAATGGGTAGCTTATTAAGGTTAATGAAGGTAAGAAATAAGATAGAAGTAAGCTTCAATAAATAATATATTTAATCAAAAGAAACTTTATTTATTAAACAAAAGGTAAATAGCTTAAATGGAGAAATAATTCAAGGCCATAAAGAGGCTTTACAAAACGTAATTGAGAAAAGACGAGATAAATTAAGATAGATAAAGAAATCAGTGAAAGTCTTCGGGGTCCTTGAGTAGCTTAACTGATCAGACTTACATGTGACTTGTGCGGATCTCGTATCGATCAGAGCATTTGCTCGATTGTGTGGTTCGGGATATTCACGCGGGTGTAGAAATCGTCCCGTTTCGACTATTCGCGGGACGTGTTTTCTGTGTTTTTGAGTCAATCTTACCTCCTACCATCGAATTCAAGCCTTTGCACCGTCAAGAACCTCGTAAAATCCAGATTTCAGATCTGCAAAAACGTCCGTGTTCATCAGGCGAAGTTGCCGTCAGGATACGTAGGGTTTCAGCGAAGATATAAGGTTAAGCGAAGTTATCCACAACTTCGCCTACCTTCTCAAGTTCGCCTAACTCAGCGAAGTTCTCTACAACTCCGCCTACCTCCTAAGTTCGCTTACCTTAAGCGAAGTTAATCATCAGCGAAGTTCTTCAGCGAAGTTAATCAGCGGCGAAGTTAAGGCTTAAGCGAAGTTATCCGTAACTTCGCCTACAGTACTTTTCAGAAAATTTTTGATTTTTTTCGGGTTTCTTACTTTTCAGGAAAGATGTCGTCGATTAACATCTCTGAGTTAGTAAAGATGGAAGTTGAAGCCGGGTCAGCTACTAAGGCCCCAAGATTGCTGAAGGGAACCGATTTCGTTGCATGGAAGGATCGGTTCATACAATACGTCAAATACCAGGATGCGAAGATGTGGGTATGCATCCAGGATGGTTATATTCCACCAGTTATGGAGTATGAAGGTCGTGATCAAATCAAAAAGTATAGCAAAATGGAAGAAGAAGAGAAAAAGATGTATGAGGCCGAGAGCAAGGCTCATGCTCCTATTACTATGGCTCTTCCACAAGAGATCCTTCATACGTTTAGAAAGTATACGTCAGCAAGAGAGCTTTGGGAAGCTCTTGAGAACAGATTTGAAGGGAATGTAGGAATCCGAGCTTCAAAGATAAAATTGCTCAAAACCAGTTCTCAGTCTTCAAGTATTTGAAGAATGAATCTTTAGATGATATTATCACTCGATATTACCATCTGATGACTGAATTGAGCAACTATTCAATTTCCTACCGAGAAGAAGAAATAGTTGAGAAGCTTCTAGATGCTCTCCCACCAAAATGGGAGAAGTACACTGTGCTGTGAGGGAAGACAAAGACTTTCCCACATATGATCTAGAAACGGCAGTCAACAAGCTCAGAACCTTTGAGCTTAACATGGTTAGAAAGGAGACACCTACGGATCAGGTTCAAGATCCAGGTATGTATGGAGCTAAAGTCAACACTAGCTCAGGATCGAAGACTGAATCTGCTGCCTACTACTCGAAGGGAGAGTCGAGCGCCAACTCATCACATGAGGGGCATGTGTCAGTCAACACAAATGGTGATGTTTGCTATGTAGCAGGTGGATCGAGTGGTTCTCAACCCCAGGTAAGCAAGAGTAGTTGCTCTCCAAGTATTCCCAGCCACAACTACTCCAAGATGCCTATGAGTGTCAAGTCTGCTGAAGAGCAGTTTGGTCTCTATGCTTCTTTTATTGCTTCCTATGAGAACTACATTCAAGGGAAGATTGTTGATCCAGCTATGTTGGATGAAGACTATGACCAGATTGATGCTAATGATATGGAAGAAATGGATCTACAATGGCAGATGGCCATGATCGTGAGAAGAGTGAAAAGGTTTATGAATAAGACCGGAAGTAAGTTTGTCGGTGGAAGGCCAGGGTTCGACAAGACGAAGGTAAGATGCTACAATTGTCAGCAAAACGGTCACTTTGCAAAGGAATGCAGGAATGAGCGTGTAGAACGAAGTCAGGGCAGGTCTACACAGCAAAGTGGGGGTTCTAAAGATTATAGTGCCATGATGTCCAGAGAAGCTGGTGAATACAACTGGAACCTGCAGTCTAAAGAAACTTTTGAGCAGGCAAATTTGGCGAAGGTTGAAACTGAAGAAAGTGAGAAGGTTACCGGAGAAGAAAAAGCTTTCATGGCAGATGTTAAAAACCAGCTCTCCGAGGTATGTTCTAAACCAACATGTTCTAAATGTGAAAACTTGTCTGAGCAATTAGCAACTATAACCGATCAGTATGTTAGGTTGGATGCCGAATTTAAAACCCTAAAAGAAGATCATCATTTTACAAAAGCAAGAGAAAATAGCTATAAAGTCAAAATAAAAGCTTGTGAAAAAGATGTTAAAAGTCTAAAAACAAAATTGCTGAAAAAATTGAAGTGATTGATTTAAGCTATGAAGTTTTGGAAGAAAAAACCAAACTAATTGCTGATAGAGAAAAACAGATTGCTGATCACCAGGTAAAAGTGGTGGAACTGAATAGAAAACTAGAGCAGTTCAGAAATTCCTCTGCTATTCTTGATCACCTTGTTAGTGATCAAGGTTCCTCTGTTAAGAGAGGAGGAATTGGTTATCATGAGGTTCCACCACCGTATAATCACAATTACACTTTTAACCCTAGTGTTCAGAAATCTGTTGACTTTGAGGTTGCTCAGACAGTACCAGTTAAAGTAACTTGTAAAGAACCAAATGTTAGTGGAGGCGAAACAAGTTCGCCTGTTTCAAGTGTTAAAATTTCTGATCCAAGTCCAGTCTCATCGGATTCGGATAAGTCATCCGAGTCTGGTAAGGCAAAAGAGGAGGTGGTATTACCCAATGGTGGAGAGAAAGATAAGACGAATAAAAAGAGTACTCCACTAAACCCGTACGTCCCACCATATGTGAGACGAACGAGCGGTAATAAAGCCTCGACATCTAAAACACCGGTTGATAAAAAGGTTGAGCATAGGTGTTGTTTTAGGTGTAATCAATTAGGGCACCTAGTTGCAGATTGCCCTCTGAAGCAGCGATTCAGAGGTGTAAGGCCTACTAAAACTGAGAATAAGCCTAATAGTAATTATCATGCTGCTAAAAATGAAAACCATTCAAAATTCAAAAATGTGATTAATTCAGGTTTTCATAGAAACAAATCTCAGTTTTACACTGCTAATAACCAAACCACAAGCTATAATTCTTTCAATTCACAAAGGTTTGGAAGGCCTCACAATCAATCTTCAAGGAGATATCCTAATAGGACTTACAGGAATTATCCAGAGACTAACTTTGGAAAGCCAAAGTTTGGGATGTATAGATCCAAGACCAATTGGTCTTGGGTCCCTAAATTCTAATCTTTTGCTTTATTGTGCAGGAACAGTTGAACAGGGCTGCCAACAATCTTTGGGTTGTGGATAGCGGCTGTTCCCGGCACATGACGGGTAACAAATACTTGTTACACGATTTGAAACCTGTTCAAGGAGGGAGAGTGAGCTTTGCCGGTGAAAGTTGAGGCAAGATTACAGGAATGGGAACGGTGTCGAACGGAAAGATGACATTGGAGAAAGTTAACTTTGTAGAAGAATTGAAGCACAATCTGTTGAGTGTGTCGCAGATTTGTGATAAGGAGTACACCGTACACTTCACAAAGAATGAAGCAATTGTGTTACATCCTGGTTTTCAGATACCAGAGGAGTGGATTGTGATGAAGGCTCCACGTGATAGGAATACGTACATTATGGATATGAGGTCGACTGAAATGGCCACGGAAGAATCATGCCTTATGACAAAAGCAAGCGAATCGGAGTCCGAATTGTGGCATAGGAGAATGGGGCACATTCATCTTCGGAAGATGAACCACATTGTCAAGAATGGGCTTGTGCTGGGCGTTCCCTTGAAAAGTTTCAATTTTGAAGACAAATGTCTACCGTGCAAGAAGGGAAAGCAGCACAAGAAATCCCATCACACCAAGAAGGTCAATTCAATTGCCAGTACCCCAGAATTGCTTCACATGGATCTCTTCGGTCCCGTGAATGCAAAAAGTCTAGGAGGTACTTCATACTGCTTGGTGATCACTGATGACTACTCACGATATTCGTGGATATATTTCCTGAAATCAAAAGATGAAACGGCTCAGATGGTGAAGAATTTGATTACCAAAGTTGAGAACGTTATGGATAAAAGGGTTAAGTTCATCAGAAGTGACAATGGAACGGAGTTCAAGAATTTTGAAATGGAGATCTTCTGCCTTCAGAAAGGGATTGAACACCAATACAGCGCTCCATATACACCGCAACAGAATGGAGTGGCTGAAAGGAAGAACAGAACATTAATTGAAGGAGCCAGAACTATGCTGGCTGATTCAAAGCTTCCTGTGGTGTTCTGGGCTGAAGCTGTTGCTACAGCCTGCTATATCCTCAATAGAGTCTTGACGGTTAAACGACTTAATAAAACGTGCTATGAGCTTATGCATGGGAGGAAGCCCAACTTGAGTGGTCTTGAACCATTCGGGTCCCCTTGTTCGATTTTAAAGACAAATTCTAAATTTGGTGAAGTAGCCGATGAAGGAATCTTAGTCGGTTATGTTGTTGTGACACCCAACAGACGTGTCTTTAATACATCGACCAGCAAGGTTGAGGTGGTGTGTAACACCGATATCACAAGTTACCAACCGCCAAAACCAAGCAACGGACCTGCTGAGTTTTTCGACTATGTTAAACTTTTTAAGTATTTTAACATACCGTATTTGGATATTGCTGAAGAAGAAGAGAGAGTTGCTACGAAGATGATCCTTGATGAGGAAGAAAATCTATTGCAAAGACAGCTGATCGATAAATGTCAACCTTCCTCATCAAATGCTATCGATACCCCTGCTGCCTCGACTGAAGAAGAATTTTTCAATCCGTTTCACTCTCAGCAAGAAACAATCATTGACGAGCTCTCTTCTAACTTGGAAGACAATTTGCATGTCGGTTCTGTTCCGACCACGAGAATTCATAAAGATCACCCTTTGGAGAATGTGATTGGTGATGTGTCCTCCGGTGTACAAACAAGACGTATCTTGAATGAGCACACCTGTGTTTACACAAGCATTAAAGAGACAGACATAATCAACGAATGCTTGTACACCTGCTTTATCAGCCAGATTGAACCGAAGAATTATCAAATGGCTCTCAAGGACAGCTCGTGGATCGAAGCCATGCAAGAAGAGTTGGCTCAGTTCAAGAAAATGGAAGTTTGGACTTTGGTTGAAAAACCAAAGAATGTGCATGCGATAGGCACAAAATGGGTGTTTAAGTGCAAGAGAGATGAGAAAGGGATTATTATAAGAAACAAGGCGAGGCTAGTCGTTAAAGGTTTTAATCTACAAGAGGGGATTGATTATAATGAAGTGTTCGCTCATGTGGCAAGATTGGAAGCCATTAGATTGTTTTTGGCATTTGCTGCTTATAAAAAGATGAAGGTTTTTCAGTTGGACGTAAAGAGTGCATTCCTAAATGGGAAAGTTGATGAGGTTGTGTATGTTGAGCAACCTCCGGGTTTTCCTGACCCAGACTTTCCAGACCATGTGTACAAATTAAGCAAGGCATTGTATGGATTACATCAGGCACCTCGTGCCTGGTACTCAACTTTATCAGATTACTTGCTTGAAAATGGGTTTGAAAGAGGGAAGATTGATAGCACGTTGTTCTTCAAGAGAAGAGGAAGTGACTTCCTGCTGGTGCAAGTCTACGTGGATGACATTATCTTTGCTGCATCAAAAGTCTCCATGTGTCAGGAGTTTGAGGCCGTCATGAAGAAAAGGTTTGAAATGAGTGCTATGGGTGAACTAACTTTCTTTTTAGGATTGCAGGTTGATCAGAAGAAGGATGGGATGTTCATTCATCAGACGAAGTATGTCCATGATGTTCTCAAACGATTCAAAATGGAGGACAGCTCTCCATTTGATACTCCAGTCTGCGTCAATTCCAAATTGGGTGCTGATTCAGACAACGATGCAGATGTGGACCCAACTCAATATCGGGCTATTATAGGTTCTTTAATGTACTTAACTGCTTCTAGGCCTGATATAATGTTTGCTGTTTGTCTTTGTGCACGCTTTCAGGCAAACCCAAAAGAATCTCATTTGAAGGGTGCGAAGAGGATACTGCGGTATCTCAAGGGCAAGCCGAAGCTGGGGTTGTGGTACCCGAGAGGAGGAGACTTGGAGCTAGTCGCTTACACAGATTCTGATTATGGAGGGTGCAATCAGAGTCGGAAATCAACAACAGGTGGATGTCAGTTTCTTGGTGGCAGATTGGTGTCGTGGCAATGCAAGAAGCAGACTTCAGTCGCAATTTCAACCTGTGAAGCAGAATACATGGCAGCATCCAACTGCTGCTCCCAGGTTCTTTGGATTCAACAACAGTTGCGCGACTATGGTCTGAATTTCTTACTTACTCCTATTTGCATTGATAACACAGCTGCTATCTCAGTAACTAACAATCCCGTGAAGCACAGTAAAACTAAACATATTGACATACGTCATCATTTTATACGGGATTGTGCTGAGAAGAAACTGATTGTGCTTGAAAAGGTGGATACGCTTGATAATTTCGCTGATTTATATACTAAAGCGTTTGACAAATCAAGATTTCAAAACCTTTTTGAGTTGAATGGGATGATCAATCCCGAGTAACTATGCTTTTTATGTTTATTAAAAAAAAAAAAAAACACGTCACTATCGCTTAGAATTATGTCGGTTGCCTCAGTTTGAAGGACATGTCTTAGGACATGTTTGGTCCTCATTTCTACTTGTAGAATATGAGGATAGCCATTAACCAGATGACTGAAAGTGACCGGGGCGGTTTATGATGTGTTTTCATTCTTTCGCTTAAAATTAGTCGATCATACTTAGTTAGAAGGACACATACTAGTATGTGGTCGGTCCAGCTGATCCATTGGATCTTCGGGATAGCCGTTGACCTGAAGACTTGACTTGATCGGGGCGTTTGAAGTCATAAATTTGTTGAGGGAAATGAAATTATTTTTCTAGTCTACTACTTCATAAGAAGTTAGTTTGCTATGTTTAACAGAAAATTGATCCAACCTTGGAAAATGATAGATATACTGATTCTGTGTGCTTAACTAGTGAAGTTATTAGGCTTAAAAGGCTTTAGGACAGTCATTGTATGTCATGGTAGCTTTTTATGGTGCGTAAAAGTAGATGCGATACAAACAAAATCTACTCGATTTTACGTGGAAACTCCTTAAGAGTTATGCATGTCTTCATATATATCTTTCCGAATGATAGGCAGAAAAGCGATTACCCAGTCATACACGAGCCCATAAATGTTCTGATTCCCGTAAAGATAGTGTGTGAAGAAACTGCAGTGATCCAGATTCGGGACTTGCAGTTGATTACTACTCTGAAGTCTATGCAAATGTTTATTAAAATATATATATATATATATATATATATATATATATATATATATATATATGAGTTATTGAAACACTCTAAGAGCTGAAAATGTTAAGACTTCTCAATCATGGAGTAAGAAAGAGAACGGGAAGCAGATGAAGAGTACTTACAAACTTAATCAGACACTACGGGTCGAAGTCAATTCGGGGTGACTTGGGGAAAGCCAAATACGTTGAGCCCCCGGTTATGTGAGCAACTGTCAACAATCAAGAGGTTCAGTTCTCATCTGAACAAATACGGGTGACTTTACGGTTCGGTGAGGAGACTAGGGATGACCCTACAGAGTTTGTGGCTCCGTTCCGTGATGGAGCGTTTCTCCGAATGGGCTATTCTGGTCCATTAGGTGATACTCAGAGGAGGAAGGGTTTCCTACTCGATCAGTGGCGCTTCCTCATGCACGTAATGATTGTCTGCATGTCTGGGAGGAAGGCGGGCACTAATGGTATGGGTGCGACCATGCAGTCCGCAATGACTGCTCTGACTTATAACAAACGTTATAGCTTCAGTCAGATGGTCTTTTATGAGATCGATAGGCAGAGGAGAGCGATGGCTCGTGAGCGGTTCATTATGTATCCAAGATTCATTCAGATGATCTTGAATCAGGTTGCTCCCACGTTGCCTCAAAGACGTCCAATACGATACGTGGAGAGTGTGTGCAAACGGATCTTTGCTCAATGCCGGACTTCGAGTGCGAGAAGCAAGCCTGAGCTGCGTCCGAGGCATACTCCACTGTTTGGGTATTTAATCAACCCGGAGTATGTTCCTGCTACTGGGGATGAGTTCAGAGACCCTCAACCACGACAGGCAGGAGCAACTCGAGATGTACCTGCTGTGCCTGTTGTATCGGCTGAGGAGGAAGTGGACCTTGATGCAGAATTCGGAGGTCAAGGATTCTTCGATATGGATCGGGTGGATCCAGAGGAGAACGTTCAGATCCCAGTTGAACGTGTCTCGACTGTGCGTGTTACTAGAGCAGCTACGACGGTGGCTGACTCAGATCTTGATGATGTTATGGATGAGGCGAGAAGGATGTTGGTGACTCGAGAGAGGACGTTAGGGAAGAGAAAGAGGACAGTTGATGATAGTGAGTCAGAAGAAGAAGAAGAAGATATTCACAAACTGATCAGACGTTCAAGACGGGAAAGGACAGGTGCAGGTATGGGAGCTGGAGAGACTTCAAGAGTTGTACGTTTCGCTCCGCCCGCACTGTCAGGTATGTCGATTGTTCCTACATCTGTACAGGTTACAAGTTTAAGCGCCGCGGATGTTCCCGTGGTGGCTACATCAGCTTTCGGCATCCCATCCATCACACTACAGATGACGACTCCAGAGATTGTATCGTTGCCGCCTCCAACGCTTACTTCGTCGGAGGTTGTTGCACGATTTATTGAGTCTACAGTCGTTGCAACTGCAGGGTTGTCGGTCACGTTACCACCTGCGGTTACGTCCACAACTGCTTCTGATGTCCCGGTTTCATTCGAAATCCCTGCTGAGTATACTCAAGACACATCTCACATGAGGTTTGATTTCGATGCAACCCTCTCAGACTCGGAGAGAATAGCTGCACTTGAGCGGGTCGTGGCAGAACAATCAAGGGTGAATCTTGTCCAGACCAAGGCTATTCAGCGCCTTGTAGCAGAGAATCAACTACAGTCGTCCCTCCTGGTTGAACATGGGAGAATTATAGATGCTATGAAGGAGTTCTTGGCATCTCAGGGGGAGATAAGCTGTAAAGGCGACGAGTTAAGGACAAAGAAGAGAAATGATAGAGACGATGATCCCAACGCATCGAAAGGTGCAGGTGGTGAGTTGCCAAGAACTACTCAAGCTCTTGGGACTTCCACAGCTCAGGGGGAGTCTGCAGGTGCAGTTGGTGGTGATGAGGTGGTGATGGTTGATGATGAAGATGATGTGATTGATGCTTTGAAAGAATTAGATGATGATATGTTTAGTGATGATGTGTTGTTTGATGATGATGTGCTGCCAATTGAGGAGATTGAGAAGATTGGCGCACAGATTGTGATTGAAGAAGATGTTGAAGAGGGTGAGATAATTGAGGAAAATGTTGAACACGAGATCCCAGATGTTGAGAAAGCCGATATGGGTAATGAGATGGCAAATGATGAGACTGAATGGGAGGAGCAGCCTAGGTGGAAGGAAGGCTATGCTCATTGGTTTATCAAAACTAAGAAGCCTGCTGTTCCAACCATGTTCAAGAAAAGTTATAATATCAAAGGCTACGCTGAGTTCGAAGAATCAGTTGTTAGTGTTAGTTTGCTCGATTGTGTGGTTTAAGTCACATTTGCTCGATTGTGTGGATCTCGTATCGAACAGTCGATTGTGTGGTTCAAGTCACATTCGCACAAATCACTTGAAACATGTAAGTCCCCCCGGGGCGTCGCTGATCGATACGAGATCCGCACGAGGTCTAGGAGTGCGGAATCCTCCTAGACTCGTTTATTGGTGTAAAGATGAAGAACACAAACACGTACACGAACAAATACAAGAACGGGATAATCAAATCTGCAGATTCTTTATAATAATAATTAAACAAACACGTTACATACCGTAACATAAACAGAAACACGTCCGACCCGAGGTGAGCTCTACCTCGGGTCGTCCCTAACGACACTCTCTCTCTGTTTGTTCTCTCTCGACACTCAAACTGTAACACACAACTCTCTGAATTACTGGATTCTTAAAACTAAACAAGACACGCGCATATATATATAAACTTCAGTAGGCGTCAGTAGGCGAAGTTGTTCATAACTTCGCCTATGGCGAAGTTGTGATAACTTCGCCTAAGGTGAAGTTGTCCTAACTTCGCCGTTGGCGAAGTTGTTCTAACTTCGCCTAAGGCGAAGTTGTTCTAACTTCACCTATGGTGTCTCCGCTGGTCTGAATTGCATAGCGACGGTCACAAAATGCACCAACAGTCTCCCCTTTGACCGTTGCTCTCAATTCTAACAAACACGAAAGATCATCTGTTACAAAACATGCACCAAATTGACTCCCTCTTAACTGATGATCTTCTGTTTGCTCTTCAACCGGCCGTGTCTGAAACTGTCTTGTAGCTTCACAAATCTACCAATCACCCAGCGTCTTCCATATCAGATCTCCCCTTCAGTGTAAGCTTCTCCGACTATAACGATTGAGGTCTTTGAAATGCATGCATCCTCGTGCCAATAGATCATCTCAACCAATCACGTGAGTCCATCTGACTTCACCAACACGTGAAGTTGGGCTTCCTCCACAACTTCACCAACTCGTCGGCATACGATAAGGTTTAATCTTCAACTACTCAACATCAAGTGATCAATTTCATCACAAAACCACCTTGACAGAATCTAACACATGACCATTAATTAATCCGAAGCATCTTCAATCACCAGGGATAACGATCAAGAACATAAACACTTTAGTTCCCGATTAAATCCAACTTGTTCCAGAATTTTCACTCTAATAAATAGCATCACGTTTCAGGATCCAATTCTCGAACGCCTTGAAAATAACATAAATAATATGCTCTGACCGCAATCCAGTAATGACAAAAACCTTAAGTTCAATTTGACTTTCTTCAGTTGGTCAACCTCGAACAACAACAATTTCATTGCCCACAAACACCCAAATATGTGTCAATATCCAGTTTCAATCAATATCCCATTCACAAACTCAACTCCATATCCAGAGTTGACACGTATTTGTTCACACGTAAGACCCAGAGATAACAAGTTTCACTCGTTGACGGAACAACATCTTCGGTCTCACAATAATCGTGTACACCGGGCCATACAGACGAAAACACAAAAATACTCTTTTTTTTTTTTTTTTCGTTAACTTCGCCTAAAGTTAACTTCGCCTAAAAGTCAACTTCGCCTAAAAGTCAACTTCGCCCCTCAATAACTTCGCCTGGCCATAACTTCGCTTGGCTGCTAACTTCGCCTGTCCATAACTTCGCCAGACCTTATATCTTCGCTGAAACCCTACGAACAGTGACGGCAACTTCGCCTGATGAACAATAACTTCGCCTGCGGCGCTGTTCGGCCAGAAACGCACAGAAACGTGCCAGAAACACCAAAACGCAGATCTCGAACCATAGCATAAGAGCCTAAGGCTCTGATACCACATGTAAGTCCCCCCGGGGCGTCGCTGATCGATACGAGATCCGCACGAGGTCTAGGAGTGCGGAATCCTCCTAGACTCGTTTATTGGTGTAAAGATGAAGAACACAAACACGTACACGAACAAATACACGAACAAATACAAGAACGGGATAATCAAATCTGCAGATTCTTTATAATAATAATTAAACAAACACGTTACATACCGTAACATAAACAGAAACACGTCCGACCCGAGGTGAGCTCTACCTTGGGTCGTCCCTAACGACACTCTCTCTCTGTTTGTTCTCTCTCGACACTCAAACTGTAACACACAACTCTCTGAATTACTGGATTCTTAAAACTAAACAAGACACACGCATATATATATAAACTTCAGTAGGCGTCAGTAGACGAAGTTGTTCATAACTTCGTCTATGGCGAAGTTGTGATAACTTCGCCTAAGGTGAAGTTGTCCTAACTTCGCCGTTGGCGAAGTTGTTCTAACTTCGCCTAAGGCGAAGTTGTTCTAACTTCACCTATGGCGTCTCCGCTGGTCTGAATTGCATAGCGACGGTCACAAAATGCACCAACATAGATTGACTTGGGATAGCTCGAATAACGTGAGCTTGAACAGTTTGCAAGAAGGTTGTTTGGAAGAAATATGTCGGATAAACTTGAGTTTGTGGTTTGGGCTAAGTAAGGGTGACCTTGATTGATGGGAGGAGCTTGAGGGACATGAGGTTGATGGGTTTGAGCATGGTAAGCATGGGTCAAGTAATATGATGTAGTCGTAGTTTGGGCTTGATGGGCTTGGGTAAGTTGAGGGCACGCATTATAGAGGTGATTTGGGTTTCCACAATGGTAGCAAACACGGGTATTAGGAACACCGGTTGAGCAAGAGGGGTAGGTTGTTGCGGGACAGCTTGTGCAGTAGGCGGGACACAGTAGGTGTTAGCAAGATGGCCATAACATTTACATTGGATGCAGCGACGGCATAGGGATTTAACCGAATAATGACGATTACAAATGGAGCATGACGGAAAAGGAACGAGGTAAGGTTTCTTGTTTGAGGAGACTGGCGGGCGGGTAGGATTTGTTGCAGCAAGGTTCTTACGTTTCATTTTGTGATGATAAGTGGAGGTAGATGGCTCGTAGTCACCATCAGAGGAATTAGTGGGAAAAGTTGGATCGGTTGCATGGAGGTTCCGAATTTGGGTTACTATTCTGGGGATCGCAGCAGTTAACTCTTTGGCGATACAGGCAGCCATACGGTGGTCACGAGAATCAGACGATTGATGTAGAGGATGGCGTTGGTATCTTGAATGACCGTATTGATTTAAGCACCTCTTATCACCCGCAAACCGATGGTCAATCCGAAAGAACGATCCAAACTCTCGAAGATATGCTCCGCTCTTGCATACTAGACTTTGGTGGAAATTGGGATACTCACTTACCACTTGTAGAGTTTTCCTATAATAATAGTTTTCACACTAGTATTGGCATGGCACCTTTTGAAGCTCTCTATGGCCGAAAATGTCGTTCCCCGATTTGTTGGAACGAGGTTGGTGAATCGCAAATCACCGGTCCTGAGCTTGTTCAAGAAACTTGCGATCGAATCGCTCTCATTCGTCAAAATCTTCTTGCCGCTCGTAGCCGTCAAAAGAGCTACGCCGATAAGCGTCGTAAACCTCTCGAGTTCAATGTTGGTGATCAAGTTCTCCTCAAAGTATCTCCTTGGAAAGGGGTAGTTTTTGTCAAAAGGAATAAACTATCTCCTCGTTTTGTTGGCCCGTTTGAGATCGTTGAAAGGGTTGGTAAAGTTGCGTATCTTCTCAATCTCCCCGAAGAGCTCTCCAATGTTCATCCAACTTTTCATGTTTCCAATCTTAAGAAGTGCTTAGCCGAGGGGAATCTCCACATACCCCTTGACGAAGTACAAGTTAATGAATCTATGCGTGTTATCGATAAGCTTATTGAAATCGTGGATCATATGGAGAAGGAAACCAAGCGTAGCCGCATCCCGCTTGTCAAAGTTCGTTGGGAATCTAAACGTGGTCCCGAGTTCACTTGGGAACGTAAAGACCAAATGGATTCCAAGTACCCGCACCTCTTCGTTACGGCTTAATTTCTAATTTCGGGACGAAATTTCCTAAAGTAGTGAATGCTGTAACATTTCGGGTTTTCTTTTTCATATTCTTGTATTTATACCCGACCCGTTTAAGGGTTCAGGTCACTCATTTGATAAAACCGACGCATTTATTGAGTATTTTTATTTTATTTATTTATTTATTATTATTGTTTAATAGTTAAACACTTAAACTTACAAGAACTTGACGAATCCCACCCAAACTCAAACTTTAACCCATTCTCGTTTCCATCTACAAACTTCAGGGACTAATATGTAAATTCTAATAATAAAATAATATATTATAACCCAAACCACCCTCCCTGGTCCGACCAGCTTATCCAAACCCGACCCGCGCACCACAATGTCTCCAAAACTTTTAATTCCCGCTCATTTGACCAAATCAAATATGGAATATAGCATATTCGGTCGTATAATCTGTTAGCCGACATCCAATTTTAGTAAACACGTGTTAATTCGTTCTTAATTTGATTGGTTTACCATATTAAAGCCGAACGAACCCTAATTTGGGATTGTATATAATCCCCTCGTAATAAATCAATTAAACTTGCAGAAACAATCTCTTCCCCATCGCGATCCTTTCCCCTCAACCCAATTCAGTTATCATCAACATCTCGTCACTCAAATTGCCCCTCCTTTGGCCGCAACCTGTTGGATCAATTTCACCATCGTACCAAACTTTATAATTCAATTAAAAGGTACGGCTAGATTCGTGATTTGTGATAGATAAATAGCCCCAACTTGATTTAATCAAACATGGATCAGATTACCCGATTGGGTAATCTAGGGTTCATACCTTTTTATTTATCGTGTTTATATATTTCGGAGTCTGCAAGTTTAATATCTTGTGATGTTGGCTCAACTGGTTAATCCACTGCATAAAAGAAAGCTGGGTCGCGGGTTCGAACCCGACCCAACCCGTTTTTAATCTGTTTTTTTTTTTAATTTATTATTTATTACATATTTTTTTATATATTAACCTTCTATTTGGGTCTTTGATTATTATTATTACTTAATAAATTTTATAAATATAACTTTGGCAAAACCGAATCTCTAAGCCTCATGAAATCCGGTTTTTGTTATTTATTTTTTTATCACCTTTAGACAACTTTCTTTTATATTAATTTATGTTATTAACTTTTAATAAATGAAAATTTAGTTAAACCGAATCTCTAAGTCTCACGAGACCCAGTTTTTATAGCTTTATAATTTTAAAACTTCTTTAATTAAATTTTTACATTTACTACATATAATACAATATTTTGATAACCGAACTTAAATAAACTCCACGTTAATTTAGATATTACATAATATTTAACTTAGATATCAAACATAAATAATTAATAATAATGATAATTAAACACTAATAATAATAATAGTTATAATAATTATAATAATAAAATTTATACATATAACAATAATCTTTATATTTAACGTTAATGTAACTTTCAATATTTCTAACCTCATCGAGACCCAAGATCCGTCATATTAAGTTGTCATTTATAGTTAACTCACTTCATTATTATTAACAACTAGGATTAATTGTCGGCAAATCTCGAGGAGCTTGACCATTTTCATCCTAGCATGTTTCTTTATTATCCCGCCCTCGCTTATCCCGCATTAAGGTAAGTAAATTCACATCCCCCTTTTTACCGCTTTACAATTTTGGGGGCGTTATGCGTTCACAATTAAATTATTGTTTTCACTACGATTCCACTATATGCGTAATTGAAATTGCTCGATTATTTGATATGTGCAATTGTGACTATGTGTTTACTTTATGTTGGTTGGTATCCTCATCCTCATTAGCATGATCATACGCCGTCGAATTAGCTCGTTATCAAAATGATTCGAGTGAAAAGACAACTTTTATTTATTGTTATACTAGTTGTAGTGATTTACAACTATCGCGCGGAATTGTCATTTTAATATTACATATAGTCAAAACCGTGGTTTACTTGCTCAACTTTATGCTGACAAAATATATATTTTCACGCATGGCGTAGGTAGCTTTATTGGATGAATCGAGTATTGCAAGTTAGATGAGACCTTAGGTTGCTTGATGAATGAAGATCATTTTCTTTTTGTTTTAAGTAATTTATGTTTTGAATATTTAATTGTAACGGTATTTCATTTGAAACGATGTTTGTGCTTTTGAACTTGATATATGAATGAATAATTTAGATATTGACATGTGTATTTCACTTAGTGTCTTCTGAGCTATGATACAATCAATGTTTTGCCCCGGCATGTTCCGACGTAGATTGGGGTGTGACAAAAACATTTTTACACTTGATAGTAGTCTGCTGGCCCAAACTAAATAAAGTCCAAATATTTTTGTCACACCCCGATCAAAGGCGGCGGAACATGTCGGGGTGCAACGTGATTGGTCAAATACACAAGACAATATTAAAGTGTTTAATATTTAATCAACTCATTTAATTTCACAAAAAAAAAACATAAAGTCACATAACAATATTTATACGACAGTCATAACAAAATATAACAAATAATATATTGTTTTTTTTGCTAATATCCTAAAGGTCTTGATAGCGTTTTTTCCACAATCTCGAGTCAACCAAAAGTCAAACCTGTAACATTGCATAAAATAAAGTTTATCAACACAATGGTTGATGAGCAATTCATAGTTTTGAACAAATATGTATATAATAAGAAATTCCACAATTCGTATACGAAACAATAAATAATAACAATAATTGAATAAATGAGATCACTAATAAGAATACATTAGCGACATCGTCTATAAGAGAATACCAAATAGATTCAGATTTCGTATGAGATCGTTAATAAGAATACATTAACGACACCTTGCTATAAGAGAATACCAAATAGCTAAGGATTTATGAATCAACCCTCCAAAAGCGGTAAACACATTAGCATATAAGCATGTAAGCATATTCAAGCATTTATTTAAGTAAAGTATACAATAAGGTTTGTGATTTATGACTCAAGTATAAAGCATTTAGTTTGAATAATATGCAACATCACTCCCAAAACGAAAGATGGAAAACAGGGTAAGAAAGTACTCACTTTCAAGTATAAAACTTGATCGGTAAAAGACGGGAAATTGGAAGGACGGAGTTTAACGAGCAAAGTCTAAATAAAAGGAAAAGCCTTAAATTAGAAAGGTTGTTTTAGGAATACTTTAAAATAAAAGTTAAGAAATGTAAACAACTAAAGTTTAAGGTTTAAAATGTAAATAATTAAGAATTTATAACAATAGTCCTTTAAAATATAAGTTTGCTCGAAACCGAGTTAAAGTATCTAGCCTTAATATTTATTCAACCTATGTTAAGTAATAAGGTGGGTAAAAATGCAAGAATTCAAGTCCCTTTATAATATAGATACTAAAACGGGTTTTAACGAGTGTTCGGATTGTTGGTTTGGGTCTTGATAATTGGTCAAACTCAAAGTCAACTTTCCAAAATATTAAATGTTATGAAATAACTCATAAAAATCAAGTAAGACTTAACCAAGTATGTAGTTCTATTGTTTTAGAACTAACAACGTGCGTTAAGCGAGAGTTCGGTTTTGTCGGTCCAACTTTGTTATAAGATCAAGTTGGATTCAACATTTCAAGTACTTTAATAAAATATTTAAAATCAGTTTATAAATGATTTTTAAAGAAATATACAAGTCTTGATGGCTAAAAACACAATTGTGTGTCTTAAGCGGGTGAAAATCCGTTTAGTTCTGTTTGGTTCGGTTTCCATCTCACAATAAGTTCATAGATAGTTGCCACATGCCCAAATATCAAAGAACTTGTATAATAATTTATAAATGATGATACTTAAGTTTTACAACAAAAAAGTTAACAATAAAGTTTTTAAACAAAAGTTTGATTTTCGGTTCGGATCTTGTTTCGGATTAAGACCGAGGTTAGATTTCATAACCCATAACCATAGAACTTATAAAAATGATTTTAGAAACTTAAATCTAACATAAAGCATGTTTAAACAATTATTTAACAAAACTAGTAAACAAGTTCGGTTTACGGTTTGGAACTATTTACGGTTAAACCGAGACTAGTCTCTTCAAACCCATAACCATGGAACTTCATAAATATGTTATACAAACTAAAATGAGTAGAAGTTAAGCATAGTTAATATGTATAAACAAGTTATATAAGTATATATATATATCAAGGACTACGAAAGTCCTCCATGAAGCCTTGCCTTACGACGCCAGACACTCCACCGACCGGAACCGGGGAAGTGACCACCAAAGGTAACAAGGGGTGTATATTATATATATATATATATATATATATATATATATGTTGTACCACAAGCTTAAGTAACAAAACAAGAATTAAAGAATGGTTCTTGATTGATTATTAAGAAACCTTGAAGAGATGAAGTTGTGTTCTTTGTTTGGGAGAGAAAAGATGAGAAATGAAAGAGATGAGCTTGTTTATATAGGGAAAGAGTGGAGGGTTGGTTATAAAGGTTCTTTAATGGTTTGCATGAAAATGAGTATGTTTAAATGGTCAAACAATGCATAATAAAACAAATATAAAATCCAATATTTTATATATTTTAAATGACAAAAATCCAATATTTTATATATTTGAAATGTTCGGGTTACTAAAGGGTCGGGTTTACATAATAAAACAAATACAAAAGTGACCCAAAATTGACGAATGTCACAATTTTCAAACAAATAAAATAACCTACAACGATGTGAGAAATCAGAACCACATGGAGGGTTAATATAAAACCAACAATAAGCCAAGCGACAGGAGAGACGACAATCACGAGTGCAATGACCGTGAAGGCAAGTAACCATTAAACCAGGTATAAATCGTTTGGTTATTTGACAAGGAAAATATTAAAAAATTATATCGTATGAACACTGAATCCCATATTTAACTTTCTCATATAATGTTTTCTCTATCTTTAACTCACAACAACTCATAACTTACAATATAATTTGCAAATCTCCCTCACATATATTTGGAGAACAGATTAAGAATGCTCTTAGATACTTGGAATATGAATAAAAAGTTTATTTCAATCCAAGAATGATAAGGTTTTAAACTTTAATATGATTTAGTCATTTTTATAAGGTTTCATAATTTTGGACCTAGAAAAAAGGCCTTAGTTAGGGTGTGGCTTGCCCAAGCTTGGGGTCGACCCTATTGATGGGTTTAGGAAGAGTTTTGGTGTGTTCTTATTCTCGAACACCGAAGTTCGTATCGTGAAAATTATACAAGATTTAGTTTATTGTGAAAAATCTTATAGTTTTCTAATCAAATTAGCAACTGATTTGAATTAAGATTTTGAATTTCAGCTTGAATTATAATTTTCAAAATTTTATAAATATGGACTTCCCTCCATGGGGATTTTTGGAATCTCATATAGAACACCTATCATATTCCCGTGTTTTCTGTATGGCAACTTGAAATGAATTTGATATTTACATCTTTCAAAAACCCTAATCTATTTATCTTTGAAAGTTCAAGTTTGTTTCTTTTGAATCTTGAATCGGTCAAGTTATGTCATTTAGAAATTTGCAAGCCATATAGTAGTGAAACTTCCTATGAGAATGATATTTCTTTACCTTGGTTATCGTTAAGGTTAGCTTAAGATTTTCTCTCTTAATTTATCACCACCATCGAATTAAGAGTGTACAAACAATGCACATGAGCCTCTCACACGTACCTCATGTTCCTTTCTTATCTACCACCACTTTCTAAATATCAAGCAATGTATAGAGTACACTACTAGAAATTAGACCTTTAATGACGTGTATTGCGCGTCATTAAAGGGGTAGATGACACGCCAACACGTGTCAAGGAAGGCACTGTCATAAATGAATGTGCGTCATCTCTTTATGACATGCATTTATGACTGTGTGTCATGGTTTTATGTGTTTTATAAAATTTATTATTTTTTAGACTTACTTTTCTTGAAATTAGATGGCAATTAATCTCATAATACAAAATTAAATGCATATTAACACAACAATCCAGTTCATACGATATATCATATTATACTAAGAAACATTTCACTGTTAACAATTTTTTATTAATACAACGCAAACATTAATATCGACACAAAATTTCACCAGAAAATGATGGTTGCCACAAAACTCGACAATGCTTCACAAACTCCATCAATATCAGCTCTGTGCATCATCTTTCATACCCCCAACCTAAGTAAAAATTTGTAAACAAGTTAATCATAAACATAAAGGCAAATCCCAAACACCCATAAACAAATTAATCAGGAGCAGCATCCTTATATAATGATATGATACAACTAGTTTGAAGGCAAGCAAAACTGTTTGCAGTAACCACATTCTCACATTTAAATGCATTTCACTGCAGCTGTTAATAAAGATCGAGGGTCCTATAGAGCTCGCTCAAAATTGGCTCATTTTTAACAAGCTGGCTCACTCGCTTAAAATAAAGCCCAAATTTATAGATATATTTGTACATTAAAGCCGTATGGCACTTCTTAGTGAAAAGAATATTGAAAATACCCTTATGATTGAAAATCTGGGCAATAGTTAGAATTGTTATTTTGGCTTTCACGTATATCACTGTTTAAAACACTAAAGCTTGCAAAATTTTAGTTAAAAGTTGTTAAACGAACTCCAAATTTTAGCTCGCTAAGATAAATGAGCTGAGCCGAACAGCTTGTTTACAGCTCTACATGTCATACCTGGAAAAAGCATCATCATTGGTGCAGATTTGTCTTTGTGAGCCTCTTGAATTCTCTCACTGACAACAAGTAAAAAAAAACTGTATTAACAAAAGTGATTGAAGTCTTCATGTTTAATTATTTACATCCAATACAAAATATGTTGGCCAATGTTCCATTTATGAAAGACAGAATGATGAGAATTAAACATTACTAGAAATCACATACAAATTAATGATCAATTTACTCCCACGGCCCCATACAAAACGCCAAATAGGTAAAAGAAACAAAATTTTGGGATGCACATGAAAACTATTCCTTATTTTGGAAAACTTTATCAACAAAATTTCCATAAGAGTATGTTTTGTGGACTTTAAAGAATGGTCTCTAAGATGAAAAAAATGTTTCCATGTAGGCTTGCTAGAAGGGGCTCTAAAGGGGGCGTAGTGGGGATTTATATAAGATTATTAGGGTTGAGGTAACATATAATGTGGTTAGTGAAGTAACATATAAGATTATTAGGGTTGAGGTAGGCCCATAACACATAGCCTAAATGCCAAAGATATTGATAACTGACACAATCAATATATAATGTGGTTAGTGAAGTAACATAAAAACATTTAAATACCTGTAACACCCTTTGTACTTGATGATTTAGACTCCTATTGAAGGCATATACAAATATACAACTGAGGCATTTGCTGAAAAACCAAGAGTTATTAAAACCCAAGAATATGGTATATAAATAGTACAATAAGTTATATAACAATAACTTAAAGAATGTGCGATTCAAATTTTGAACAAGCCTTATATGACCCACCAAGGGAAGCTTGCTCACTGATCTCTTCAAAAATATTAATAATAAACACAAGAAAACAAAAGTTATCAATAAACATACCTACTAGAAAATGATGAAGACATATGACACAAAATATACATATGTTATATATGATTTGATATTATTACTCCAGGCCTTTCAAGACCCTAAGTTCCTCAGATTGCTCATTGCAATCCGCATCAACATCAAAAGGAAGTAATAAAATCACAATCAAATTACAAGTTTAGTTGCAGAGTATTTCCCTAATAGCCTAATATGATCTGGATGCAGCATACATATTAAAAAAAGAGCTCGAATTAGCTGACCTTGGGCTGCCGTATGTCATAATGAGTCGCGCTTGAGCCTAGTCGAGCTCGGTCTCGGCTCGCTTACATCCCTACAAATGCAATGAAACCTACCAAATACATTCTTACTAAATCATACGATTCAACTATTGGTAACCTAATAGAACATTTAAGTTTACACATTCACACTAAAAAATCCACAAATCAACTTATCAGCATTTGGTTACAGAAATCAAATCTGCAGATTAACAACAAAAAAGTAATAAGATACGACTTCATGGTACAAATCAGAGGATGAATCGTAACTACCTCATATATATGAACATAACTAATTTGAACATAATCTATAAACTAAACTTAACTGTACATGATAGTGTTAATTGTTATGAGCTAAGCCCTAAATGAGATGAACAACCATAATTCCAAATTAACACTTATAATAGATTAAACAGGTCTACAAAAGTGACTTACAACTCCAGCAGGTGAATACACCGTGGCGTTGAACTTATAGTCGTAAATCACAAAGTTGAGATCGATTTAGTGAGAGGCGATGAGATTGATGTAGTGATTTAGGGTTTCGTTCATGTTTTGGGCGTTCAGAGTCGTAATCGATCTAATCAGAGCTTGTTCTGCGTGCTTTGAAATTGAACGAATCAGAGCTTCAAACTCATAATCGAAGGAATTAGAGCTTCGAACTCACAATTGAAGGATCGATTTAGTGATTTAGGGTTTTTTGAACTTGCAATCAGGTCTCCAGGGTATCCGGTGTTTAATAATTAGGGCACACATACACAAATAAACGAGGTGTCTTCCGTGTTTTTTTAACTTATTTTTGACACTAAAATGATGACAGACGAAAATATTTGTCATCGATTCTTCAATTTTTTTAAAAATGACATTTTTTATGACAATCAATTTTTTGCACGTCATTTATTTATTGTATGTCATTGTTCGCACTTCATTAAAGGTTCATTTTCTAGTAGTGGTATAGACACGTAACATGAAACAACATGCACATACGGGCATACAAGCACGTACTTTAATTCACAGACATAAGTACATAACAACTTATACACTTTTAACAAGAATTTGAAACCCGTTTAATTCAACAGTTGTTTTAGCTTGACCTAGTTTGACATACATAACAACTTTATCTCTAAATTTTGTTTAACCTATCACATTTTATTTCCGCTATAATTTAACTAAATATCATATTCGCTAAATTTATTTTTGAATTTTGCTTAACATACCAAATATGGTTATCCATCTCTAACCTTTTCCCACTCACAAACACTTATTTTATTTCCTTTTTATCTTTCTTAAATCCTCACAAACGTTGACAAAGATGACAAGTAGTTGATCATATGCATTTGGCAAATGACTAATCATAAAACTCTAAAATTTAGAGATATAAATGATAGTTGAGATCTTGATGGAGATGAAAATAAAGAAAGTATCTGCATTTTGAGATAGAGATGGAGTTTCCACTGCTCTTATATTTGCTTTTCCAATTACTATAAACCTAACACTTCACATACAACAATCAATTATTAGCTTAAGCAAACAATCATTTTAATAATTTACACGTATTTGATGATCATGTCCACGATATACTTACTATCTTTAGGTTTTCAAGTTAGGTAACACCTTTCAACTTTCACGAAATTCTTATCCGATGACATTTGTTTGTCTAATAACATTATCACATGAACATGTGACTGTCACAAGTAACTCCATTAGGACAATTCTCCAATATCACTGTTACGTTGTCGGCCCATGTAACCCATGCACAAGATCCAAGCCCGGTTCCGCTGCCGGATGATCAATCAAATACGAGGGCCCGTTCAACTAGAGTAATTTCCAAGCCACTTCGTTATAGGAATTAAACAAGAAGATAAGGAAGTTGAAGATTTTTAATAATTATCAAGAATTTATTTCTTGATATACAAGTTATTTATTTTAATTATGAGATTGTTTCTTAGGTGCTGTTTGTTTTTGAAGACAAAAAATGTCTGCAGTCTGATTTCATCTAATTTCATGTCTGCAACTGAAGATGTGGTCTGAAGGTCTGCAATCTGAAAATATAATATTGTTTGTTTTATAAACTGGATATCGTATGCATAAGCTGAAAATTAGTTATCTATCATATATATAACAGTAGAACGAAATCTTTTAACGTCTGTAAACTGCTAAAATAATTGGTGGTGGTGTACGAACTATGGAAGTGAGTGGTGATATACGAACTATGTAAGTGGGTGGTGGTGGTAGACGATTGAAGTAGGCGGTGAACGGTGGTGGTGGACAGTGGGTGGTGGTGGTGGTGGCAGCGAACGATGGGTGGTGGTGGACGGTGGTGGTGGTAGTGGACGGTGGTGGCGGGTGGATGGTAGAGGTGGTGGTCGGTGGCAGGGGACGGTGGGTGGTGGGAGTGGATGGTGGCAGCGGACGGTGGGTGGTGGTGGTGGTGGTGGTGGCGGCGAACGGTGGGTGTTGGTGGCGGCAGACGGTGGGTGGTGATGGATGGTGGTGGTGACGGACAGTGGTGGTGGGTGGTGGTGGTGGATGGTGGTGGTGGGTGGTGGTGTCAGCGGACGGTGGGCGGTGGTGGTGGCCGACGGGGGTGGTGGTGATGGACGGTGGTGGTGGCGGCGGACGGTGGGTGGTGGTGGTGGACGATGGTAGTGGGTGGTGGTGGCGAAGGACGGTGGGTGGTGGTGGTGTTGGACATTGGGTGTTGGTAGGATGTTAAGAAGTTTGAAGAAGTGTGAAGATGATGGATATTAGCTTATTTTTTAAGACCATAAAAGCAGTTTTTATATCTTTATTTTATTTTCAAACAAACTGTCTTCAGATTCTTATGTCTGCGCGCCCGCAGACATGAGCTTATTGCAGATCTTTGAAGCAAAAACAAACACAACCTTAGTTTGATTAGGTTTCTACTTCTTTTGTTCTTTATAAATACGTTTAGACTCTTTAATAATTTTAGTGATTTTTATTTGGTTTCTCTCTTCTCTTCCTCGTGTTTTTTGGAGATTGTCGGTTGTCTCGAATAAACCGTATCAACTGGTGCTTTCATCAGATCTTACCATGCCTCCCCATCGCGAAAACCCTTCTTTGGAGGAATCAATCGCCGCCCTTGTCGAGTCTTTTACCGCCGCGTCTACTGCACAAACGACGGCGTCCGCTGAACAAACAACCAAGTTGGACTTGGTTCTCACCCACCTAAACGAGCAATCTAAATTTCTCCTTGCTGCCATCAACAAGCAAAACCACCCATGTCAAACTTCAAAAACCTTACCCATTGATAACCCTTATGATATCAAACCACCTAAGCTCATCCTACCAACTTTTGATGGTTCTAACCCATTGGATTGGTTGTTCCAAGCCGATCAATTCTTCGCCTTCTATAAAATTGAACCCACACAACGCTTATCCATGGTTGCGTTTATCTTATCTGGGGATGCTCTGAGTTGGTATAAGTACCTCCACAACAATGGTTTATTAACCACCTGGGATGATTTTACCAATCTACTCGAACTCCGCTTTGGCCCGTCATCCTACGATAATCACCAAGCTACCTTGTTTAAGCTTCGCCAAACTTCCACAGTCACCGCATATGTCACTGAGTTTGAATGCCTTTGTAACTATGTTATTGGGCTACCACCGGAGGCATTACTCAATTGCTTTCTCTCCGGCCTCCGAAAGGACATACAACAAGAGCTTGCCATCCATAAACTTAACACTCTTCAGTTAGCTATCGGGCTCGCGAAACTTGTTGAAGACAAACTCAATGACCAACGTTTTCGCTTCCGTCCAACACCACCCTTCCGTACCACCCCAACTTCCACCACCCTAACCCAGCCTACCTCGAATTCCCCTGCTATCACAAATACTCAGCCGCTATTACCCACCCCGACCACCACCACCCAAACCGTACCCACTACCCGCCTCTCTCACGAAGCATTACAACAGCGCAAGGCAGCCGACCTTTGTTTCCATTGCCCGGAAAAATATCATCGCGGTCATCGATGTAATCCACCACAATTTCACCTCATCGTCGACAATTATGAGCCACCGTTGATTGACCTCGATGACACTCACATCACCCAACCGAAACCGCCACCTCAGGATACCTCTCAAGAAGCCTCCCACCTTCACTCGATTATCGAAAACCAATTTTGGGCACTTTCTCCGGCTGCCCTACTAGAGTTTCGTCGCCTAAAGCACTTCGTGTCACCGGGTTCATAGACGACCATCCGGTTATCATACTAGTTGATTCCGGCAGTACCCATAATATTATACAACCCCGCATGGCCACCTTTTTAAACCTATCAATAACCCAAACTAAGGCCTTTTCGGTTATGATCGGGAACGGTGACCTAATTCATTGTACCGGATTCTGCCCGGACGTACACATCTCGTTAACTAAACACGTTTTTTCTCTTCCCCTGTTCGTGTTACCAATCGAGGGAGCCGATATTGTACTGGGCATCGCATGGTTAAGCTTGCTGGGTAAGATTACGGCCGATTTCTCTATACCTTCGATTTCTTTTACACACCAAGGTCATCATATTACTTTAGTAGGGGAACCACTATCATCACAAGCTTCTTCAGCAACCCTATATCACCTCCTTCAAAAAGATGCTATCGCATCCATTCATACACTTATCTGCGAACGCCACCTAGAAACCGACCCACCTAGTCCCTCACCACCAGCCGATCCACAACTGCAACAACTTTTACATACCTATGGCCACTTGTTTCAAAACCCCACATCGCTACCTCCTATCCGACAACATTATCATCATATCCATCTTCAACCCAACAGCCAACCTGTTAATGTTCGACCATACCGCTACCCCGCACTACCAAAAAACTATTATGTCCACTATTATTAAAGATATGCTCAATGATGGAGTTATACGCCCTAGCACCAGCCTGATCTCATCTTCTGTTCTGCTAGTACGCAAGAAAGATTGCACGTGGAGATTTTGTGTGATTACCGTTCGTTGGACGCGTTAACCATCAGAGACCGTTTTCCAATTCCTACCGTGGACGAGCTTCTTGACGAACTGCATGGAGCTACAGTTTTTTCTAAACTGGATTTACGTGCCGGTTACCATCAGATCCGCGTATCACCAGATGACATCCATAAAACCGCTTTCCGCACCATTGACGGACATTATGAATTTCTCATCATGCCATTCGGTCTTTCGAACGCTCCGTCTACGTTTCAAGCCGCTATGAACGATATTTTTCGAGACGTCTTACGTCGGTTTGTACTCGTATTTTTTGACGATATTCTCGTTTATAGTCGTTCTCATACGGAGCACCTACAACACCTTCAACAGGTTCTCCACACCTTATCCTCTCATCAGTATTTTGCTAAACTGTCCAAATGTGTGTTTGCTGTACCAGAGATCAATTACTTGGGCCATGTCATATCTAGCACGGGGGTCCTACAGACATAGACAAAATTAGCGCCATTCAAAAGTGGCCTACTCCGACTTCACTGACCGCCCTTCGCGGTTTCTTGGGCTTAACAGGCTATTATCGACGCTTTGTTCGCCATTACTCTAACATTGCGGGTCCACTCACCGATCTTCTACAGGGTAACTGGAAAATTGTGTGGACTGATAAGGCACAACAAGCGTTCGACGCTCTAAAAACGGCAATGACATCCTTACCGATTCTCGCACTTCCAGATTTTTCTCTGGTCTTTGATGTTACAACCGATGCGTCTGATTTTGGCATTGGAGCTGTCTTATCACAATGTGACAAGCCTATTGCTTACTTTAGCAAAAAGCTTAACACCCGAATGCCATCTGCATCGGCTTATGTTTGAGAATTGTTTGCTGTAACGGAAGCGGTTAAAAAGTGGCTTCATTACCTTTTGGGCGCCGTTTTCGTGTCTTTACGGACCACCACAGCCTTCGTCATCTCTTAACACAAGTTATTCAAACCCCTGAACAACACAAATGGGCTAGTAAGCTATTAGGGTATGACTTTGAAATTCATTACAAACCGGGTAAAGAGAACAAGGTTGCCAATGCCTTGAGCAGGCGCGATGAACCCCATCTTTTCACTTTATCGGTTCCATATTTTCCGTGGATCCATGAGCTTCGAGATTATTATACGGTTAACCATGACGGTCGTGCTTTTCTTCAGCAACTCCATGATAAGCCCGAGCAGCACCCGCATCACCGTATATATGATGGGTTAGTCTACCACCGTAGTAGGCTCTTCGTCCCTGCTTTATCAGAATTACGGTCAAAACTTCTGACCATGTTTCACTCCAGCCCGTTAAGAGGCCATTCAGGGATTACAGCTACTATTAAACGAATCCAGGCGTCTTTTTATTGGTCAAATCTCAGAGCCGAAGTCACTCGGTTTATTGGTGATTGTCTTGTTTGCCAACAAAATAAATCCTCCACGCACAAACCTTATGGGCTTTTACAACCACTTCAAATTCCTAATCAGGTTTGGGAAGACATCTCGATGGATTTCATCACCCATCTTCCTCCTTCGAATGGAAAAACGGCGATATGGGTCATCGTGGATCGCCTCACAAAGTTTGCCCATTTTATTCCCTTACCGACTAACTATATTGCCAGCCAACTTGCCACTATTTTTCTGGATCAAATTTATAAACTCCATGGGCTTCCCAAAACCATTTTTTCCGATCGTGATCCGCTGTTCCTTAGCAAATTTTGGAAAGAACTGTTTACAACTCTTGGAACGCACCTTCTTAACTCAAGTGCTTACCACCCACAAACGGATGGTCAGACAGAGGTGGTTAACCGAACTTTGGAAAGCTATTTACGATGCTTTACGTGTGATGAACCTCATCGTTGGACTCGTTTCTTGTACCTTGCGGAATTTTGTATAATTCAAGTTATCACAGTGCCATTAATATGACGCCATTTCAAGCTTTGTATGGACGTCTTCCGCCGTCTATACCGCAGTTGCCACTCGCCGAGTCCGATTCCTCTAATCTTTCTACCGCTTTGGCGACTCATCAGTCCATTGTCAGTTTAATCAAACAAAACCTCCTAAAGACCCGCCAGCGAATGCCTGATCAAGCTAATAAACATCGCCAAGATATGAAGTTTGAAGTTGGTGACCGAGTTCTTTTACGTCTCCGGAACTATCGCTAGACTTCAATGACTCGCATGCATTCTCCTAAGTTGAGTCGTCGCTATTATGGGCCATTTACAGTTCTTGAACGTATCGGGCAGGTTGCGTATCGTTTGGAGCTACCGCCGGGTTCTCGTATTCACCCGGTCTTTCATGTTTCCTTATTACGGGCTTGCAAAGGTAATTGGGTTTCTAATTTTGCGCCATTACCAACTGGACTTATTGATTCGAATGCCACCGGTCTTGAGGACAAGCCCGATTTTGAAGGGGAGAATATTGTTACGTTGTCGGCCCATGCAACCCATGCACAGGATCCAAGCCCGGTTCCGCTGCCGGATGATCAATCAAATACGAGGGCCCGTTCAACTAGAGTAATTTCCAAGCCACTTCGTTATAGGAATTAAACAAGAAGATAAGTATGGAAGTTGAAGATTTTTAATAATTATCAATAATCTATTTCTTGATATACAAGTTATTTATTTTAATTATGAGATTGTTTCTTAGTTTGATTAGGTTTCTACTTCTTTTGTTCTTTATAAATACGTTTAGACTCTTTAATAATTTTAGTGATTTTTATTTGGTTTCTCTCTTCTCTTCCTTGTGTTCTTTGAAGATAGTCGGTTGTCTCGAATAAACCGTATCAATCACTATCAACCAATTGGACTATCTAATTATTATTAATATAATTTGCTCACAGTACTCTCACAAGTGACAACATAACATATGAAACACCACACACATGTGAATACAGCTCATACACTTGAAAAAAAATTCCATTTTTGTTAAAAAAAAAGAGTTAAGTGCCATTTTAGTACATGTGGTTTGTTCAATTACGCAACTTTAGTACCGATTTTGATTTTTTTGCAAGTGGCTACTTCATGTTTCTAAAACTTGCCATTTTAATACTTTTTTCTAACATCGTTTATTTTTGTTCGTTAAGTCAGGGGTAAACTGGTAATTTCATTTATTTTATTTACAAAAAAGTATAAGCTTGAACAATATGAATTAAAAATAAACTCCTTTGAAAGTAAAGGGAGCTATGTGTAGTTTTCAAATAAAAATAAATCAAACCCAGTTCCCTTCACGTCTTTCCGGTCAAAGTATCTCGCCGCCGACGAGCTTGGTTGTTTTTTCCGGCCAACTCCAAACAGTTCGCAAGACCAGTCCACATCATTAATTCTTTTCTATTTCGCAATCATAACGCATCACGGCTATCTCCTAATCTTTGGCTTGAGTAATTCAGTTTTAATAACTGTTAATCTATATTATTAACTTGTAACCTGCATTAAAACCAAATCAAATTAGACATGTTATTGTTGATTTAGCCAAATAAATACACCCAAAATCACTCATTCGATGATTGCGAACACACTCATATGCTCAATTCCCCCAAACATGAACTCTGTGTTCATCTTGAAACTCACCATCGACCGATACTTGAACTAGTCAACTGACATCAAATCGTCCACTTATGAGGTAATTAATTCATGTTTCCTGCACGTCCTTATGTAGATAACAAAAGCCCTCTGTTAAATCACATTGACAAATGAAAATTATCGATCAATTTGAGGATGCCATTTATAGGGTTTATGAGGATTTGGGGCTCATTTAAATGGGTACTATAAAAAGTTTCAGAACTAGATTAGAATTAACTGTGTCGTCTGCTAGAGTGGTTTTTTCATATCTTGTTGCAACTCTGGTTAGGTCACAGACGCAGGTTCGAGTCCGGCACCCTTTTTTTGAGTTTACGATAAAAATATTGAAATTACCAGTTTACCCATGACTTAACGAACAAAAGTAAACAAGGTTAGAAAAAAGTACTAAAATGGCAAGTTTTAGAAACCTGAAGTAGCCACTTGCAAAAAATCAAAATCGGTACTAAAATTGCGTAATTGAACAAACACGTGTACTAAAATAGCAATTGAACATAAAAAAAAAAACACCATTTTGACTTGAACCCGGCTTGACCCATTACATCCACAGTAAGCTTCAAACGACGAACTCATTCAGTTTCAATGGCGGAAGAAACCCTACCGGAGAACCGACCCGACCCGACGGCGGCGTTGGTCAAAACCCCACCGGCGATTTTGAAACAGTTGCTCGATCGTGGCTATCCACTCTTCCGGCGGGCAAGACTGTAAGTCCGTCCGACGTGGAAGCCTGGCTTCAATCCAACAAGGATTCACCATTACTACCTGATCACATCAAATCCATGCCTCCATCAGATGTCTTCCAGCTCATCAAATCCTTTGTACCTCAGGTATTATTATTATACAATTTCATTTTAACCCAATACGCTTGCTTTTTCATGTTCTATAAATTCTACATTTAGCAAATTAACATTATTTTTAGCCTTTTAGGGTTCTGCGTACTGCGGTTTTCGGCTAAAACCGATCAAAAGACCAAAGTTTTGGTTTTTGGGTTCAATTCGCTTTTGCTAATAGGGCTAATAATTCTTTAAAAATTTAATATTAACAGAATATTACATATTTTGGCCTAGAATATTAAGAGCAAATAAAAGATGCATTTGAAATGATTTAATCTCCAAATCGACAAGGCATAACCAATTAACGTTAAAAATAAAACAAATATACAATCCAACTTCAAAAAACATAAATAAATGATTCAAAGAAAAGCTAATTCAACAAATCAGATTTTTCAGTTTCGGTTTTTTTTTTTCTTTTTTTTTTTTTTTTTTTTTGCAAAACACAAAACCGGACCAAAGCCAATATTTCGGTTTGTACTAAAAATCAAAACCAAACAGTCGGTTTCTAATTCGGTTTGGTTTTTTCGAGTCGTTTTTTTTTATTTCATGCACAACCCTAATTACTTTTAATTTATTTGTGTTTTCCATTAAAGCTTGATTATGGTTTTTAGGGCATATTTTTATTCCAATATGTGGGATGTTAAATGATACATTTGTGAATATAATGTTTATTGTGTTGAATTGTTGATTATGTTTATATAATAGGAAAAAGATCCCTTTTATTTTCGTTTCCAACGGTCGGAGCAATGGATGCCGGTATACACTTGGTTAGAGAGTTTAAACACAGATGAGGTAGTTAGCAAAGTACAAGTTCAAGACTGGCTTACCGCAAATGCAGAGATCATGAGAGATGTGTTGGGAAAATATCCCGGTTATCATCTGGTGCACTACATTAGAAAGTGCCACAAGAAAATACTCAAGAAAAGAGAGAAAAAAGAGGTAAAATTTATATCACAGCTTCCTTTTATTATGTGTTCAATCGATTCAATAAGCTTTCTTCTTGTGATGCGGTTCCATATTAGTTTTTGGGAAAACCGCAAGAAAATGCAGTGTACTACTAGAATACTAGTCAGTTTTTGGTTTTTAAAGTTATATACAACAGACATTCGTTTAGTTATTTAATTGAATGTACTTACTTTTTCTTACCAAATTACGCAGTTTGTTTCATCGACTGCTAAAAACGTTAAGCTGTTATGAACTGCATATGTTGATAAGAAACGGTATGTTCATTAAATGGTTAAAAAAGGTACGCTCAGTTTGCTATCAAATTTATTTTGTGGTAACTTGATTCAAAAAGCTTCTTTTTTTGTTGCACGGTTACATTTTATTTTGCGGAAATTTGCAAGAAGGTGCAATGTACTAGTCACCTTTTAGTTTTGTTATATGCAATACACATTCTCTTAAACTGTTTAATGCAACAGACTTACCTATTCTCATCAACTTATGTGGTTGGTTTCATTAACTGCTGAATAACGGTATGTTTACAAATCGCATATTTTTGGCAAGAAATGGCAAGTATTTTCATGCAGTTTGCTATCTAATTTATTATTGCAAAAAGCTTTAAACAAGAATTAGGCAAAGATCCTACATTATCTTTCTTATTACGACCTAACTTTATTTAAATTTGATAGTGGCGACTTAATAATATTTTATTACTTATTCATTTTGCAGGGATTGCCTACTCGTGTTAAGAAAAGGTCTTCAAAAGCTCACAAGACCGAGAAAAAGAAATCACTAGCTATGCCACCAAGTATGACTTACGGTTTTTCATGCATCGCTTTTCTTTTAACCCGTTAATGAATTCATTGGTTTTCGTTTATGTCCATCTTTTTAATTGTTTAAACTTTTTAATTGTTTAAACTGATTTCATTAAAAAGTTGATTTTTTTATTTTTTATTTTTGCAGGCAGTAGCGCGACCAAACTCCCAAAGGACAGTACTACATACATGGTGAAGCGGAATGAAGCTTTTCAAAAATACCAGATGTGAGTTTTGTTTTATATCTTTATAATTCTTCAAAGATTCAATTATAAAAACCGTTCCCGTGTTTTGTGAAATTTGCTCAACATGTTCATTTTTTTGAAATTCAAGGTTTGTTTATGGTTCTGTAACACCTTTTCTCTCTCAATTTAACCAAGTTCTCCATATGTTTTGCACATAAGGGCAATTTTGTCATTCCGTTTTCCAAACAGATACGAAAACTAACCGTAATTTATGAACATTGGATTTTGAAATCACGATGAAAACATGGCTTCTAAAAGTCAAACTGAAAGCCTTTAAAACATAGTAAAGCTTAATTGGGAAAAAGAAAAGGGAGGGGGTGGGGTGTTGACAAAATTGTAAAAGTAGGGACTATTTTGAATTTTTAAGAAATATGTACCTTTTTTGCAACTTTTGCAAAATACAGGGATGGTTTTTGTAATTCGCATTTTTCTGTATTTTACAAGAATCCTCATTTTGAGCAAAACAGTCATGTCGGATTGTCAGACGCGGGGGTATAATTTCTGACACGACACAAACCCAACTAAAAATTCACGGATTTGGTTTAGTCTAGACGGGGTTGTCAATTTCGGGTTTGAGCCCGCAAATACGTTTAGCTAAATGTGCCGTGTTTGTGTCAAACCAACTGGTTCACCGTTTGACCCTTTTTATTGTTTTTAAAATGTGTTTTGTGTAATAATTTGAACTATCTGGGCTTTTTTTGCCAAAATTTGAAAGTTCAAAAGCAAGTTGGCACATTTAAAGCATAATTTTTAAAGACGATAAAAATAACATGTAGTTTTAGAATCTTAAGTATTAATATGAAAAAAGAGAGTCAAGCGGATCATTCGTGTCAACCTGCGAATACATGTGTCATGTTTAGGTTATTGTAAACTTTCGGGTGTGTGTCGGGCTCGACCCGCTAACCCCTGAAAATGGCTTGTTTAGCCACTTAAACTATAGATAATGATTTTGTGGCTTACTAGTTTTATTTATTGTGTCAACAGTTTAACAGAAATGGAAAAACAGCTTAGCGCTATGTTTCAAAATCAAGAAACCGCAAAAATTGTAACCGGGCCATGATTATCATTTATCATAAGTTAGCATGATGCATAAACATATTATGTATGCTGTCATTTTAGTGAAGATGAAGCCAAATTTTATGAGCATCTAATGTTTCTACCTTCCGGTGCCATTTAGAAAGTCTTGTGAAATGTAAGGTGGGTTTATGAGGATTATTTTGTTGCACCTTATTTATTCACACACAACTAGATAACATCAACTTCAATTTTGGTTTCTAACATCAACTATGTTAATTGGACGTTTTATAGTTTAGTAAATTACATTTTATATGTTTACACAAAAGAAAATCGAATTCGTTGGATGGTTTCGACCTCAGTGTAATCGAATTCTATGATGGTGTTTGAAGGTTGATGTTATGGATGGATGGTTATCCTTGCGTGTGCTAACTTGCCTCACCTACTTGCAACCTCCTATTTCCAATGTTTTAATTGCCTACCTTGTCCAATGTCAAACCTACTTGCCTCTTCTAACTAAGTTGAATTTATTTCGTTCGATGCTGAAACCGCCGGCTGTTCCTATTCTTTTCCTCTTTTCTCTCTCTCTTTGACCTCCCAGATGCGTCTCAAAAATGACTCTTAAAACCTTCAAACTCAGCGATTTTTTTTTGGTCCATATTGAGCTTTCAACATGTAACTTAATTGGTAAAGTTGTCAAATTATTTATCATATAATTAAAAATATGATTTTTAATTGCTCTTTTTATGCTCGTCCAGAGTCCCAAAATTCAAAGATATTCTTGGAGACGGTCCTGTCAATCGTTGAAAATCAGGCTCAAGAAAACGAGATTTTAATCACAACCAACGACTCTTCTTGTTTATTATAATTTTCTTGACACGCTACTTGCATATCCCTAACTATCTATTAATGCTAATTAACTCCCTAAACATACTATGACTTTCTAGACTTTAAAACTAATAAGGTAGCGTGAACAACTAAATGTATTTTGAATAAAAATAAAGATAAAATAAAGAGAAAATACTTTCTGACATTATAAATAGTGAATCACTTGTAACCTTTCATTTCATTCTAATTGGTTCAACTCCTCCAAACCATAAAAACAAATTAAGATGGCAATGAATTTGAGAAAGTAGCAAGCAAATTCATAAAACCATTGGTTCCAACCCCTCCAAGCCTTAAAAACTACAAAATAGGTTTCATTGATGAACTTGCACCATTCATGAATGTAGCTGCTGTTCTTTTCTTCACCAAAAACAACTATCACAATCCTATGTTGTTTGTTGCCCAACTAGAAAAATCCCTCGAGAAAACCTTAGCGCGATTGTACCTTCTTGCCGGTATATATGTTGAAGAAACTCAAACCGTTGATTGTAACGACGAAGGTGCTGAGTTCATACAAGCCAAAGTTAACATCAAACTCGAAGATGTTGTTGGTCCAGAAGTGAATGTTAGTTTGGTTGATGAATTTATTCCATCCAAAATTATAACCTAAACCCGAACCGTTGTTCTTACTGTTCAATTGACCACCTTTGAGTGTGGAGGTGTAGCACTTGCCGTAAGTGCTACACATAAGATTGTTGACGCGTCAACACTATGCACATTCCTAAATGAGTGGGCTGCCACGAACCAGGAACAAAGTGACATCAAATTCACAACGCCGGGTTTCATGTCATCTTCATTGTTTCCTGGTCGTGGCGTCCGTCGCAGTCCAATACCATATATCATCGATGACAATTTGTTAAGCAAATATACAAGAAAGAAACTTTCATTTAGTGAGAGTGCAATATCCAACATGAAAGAAAAGGTCACCACGAGGGCAAGGTTGTCGAAGGTACAACTGGTATCTGCTATCTTTTGTAAGGCTCTCATAGGTGTTGATCGTGCGACACACGATCACCCAAGAGAGTCTATACTCCGCCAAATAATAAATCTAAGGGAAAAAATGGCTTCTTCAATACCCAAGTATTCTTGTGGGAATCTTTGGGGGGGGGGGGGGGGGGTGGGTTTGTGGCACCAAGCCCACGTTCCTTGAATCAACCGAAGAATTGGCAAATCTATTAACCGATTCTGTCACGAAAGCTGTGAACGACTAGACTACTCAAAGGTAAACCACGATAGCGAGCATGGGCAAAGGATGGTATTGAATTCCTTGTTAAAAACGAACCGCATTCCTGAATCAACGAATGTAATTTCAATAACTAGTTGGTGTAAGTTTCCTTTTACGAAGTTGACTTTGGTTTCGGATAGCCCATATGGGTGGTTCCTTGGACCACTCCTATGAAAAATTCAGGACTTCTGATCGATGGTGCTGGAGGTAATGGAATCGAAGCATACATTGTTTTACAAGTTAAAGATGTCCCTTATTTTGAAGAAGCTCTAGATGTCAACAACTTTGGTGCTTAAAATCTACTTCTTTTGTGTATTAATTATTGTCTCTTAATCATCTTATACACACACACACACACACACACACGCAGACACACACACACACAAAGGGGGTGGTTAACGTACAATAATACACTATCGTACATTAGGTACGCGAGGATCTGGAACGTCTAATATAACGTGATGGTAAATTTGTAATTAAAAGGAAATTGATGATACACCGGTTATCAAAAGGGCAATTCCGTCCAAAAGATATTTCAATTTAGCCTTCGTTCCCCAAATCAGTTTTCCGATTTCCCCAAATCAGTTCTCAATTGCCCCCCCAAATCCGTTCGTCAATTTAACCTCCATTTGTACTATTAATAATGCAGTTATGGCTCACAGTTTCAATTTATTGTGTCAACAGTCTAACAGAAATGGAAAAGCAGCTTAGCGCTATATTTCAAAATCAAGAAACCACAAAAGTTGTAACAGGGCCATGATTATCATTTATCATAAGTTAGCATGATGCACAAACATATGGATGCTGTCATTTTAGTGAAGATGAAGCCAAATTTTATGAGTATCCAATGTTTCTACTTTCTGGTGCCATTTACAAAGTCTCTTTTTAAGTTTGTGAAATGTACGCTCTGTTCCCGAGTTTCATTTAAAGAGGGAAAAGAAACAAAAGGAAAAGAAAGGAAAATAAGTGTTATTATTTCGTGTTCCCCAGTTTAATGGAAATGAAAGGAAAATAAACATTTTGTGTGTTCCCTTAGTTAAACGGAAAAGAAATGAAAGTTATAATTTTACCATTATACCCTTACTTTCCTTTCCATTAAACTAGTCTCCATGTTCTAACACGATAAAACCTTATTCTAACTTTAACAATTAAAATTAACTGAACATAACAATTAAATGCCCTGCAAATTAATCAAAGCAACTGGGCATCCATATTTATCTTTGGAATTTATTTGCAACTTTTTAAACCTGAGCAATCAATTAATAGAGTATGTATATACTTTTGAACTACCAATATATTACTACCAAACAAAACAAAACAAAACAAAGCCCATAGCCCAGCCAAAAATCAACTGCATTGACCCGTTTGTTGTTTTGTTCACTTATCACCTAAATTGACTCGTCCGTAGAGATGCACATACAAAATGGTTTATCAACCGAACCAAAATAGAACTGATTTGGTACCGAACCGAAATAACAAATACATTCAATAACCACTTGCTGCAATAACCAGTTTAGTAATTTTAAACTGGTATGAAACAAGTACTTTATTAAACAGAAGATGACTCGCTATTTTTAAAATGCTAAATCTTCTACAAAGTAAATACTAAGTCATTCATATAACAAATACATGCATATAATCCATAGACACTAACGACCCACAGTCTTCTTACTTCAACTGTCAATCCATGACCTCCAATATCCGTTACAACCCAAATCCATTTTGACTTTTCGACCCGCATCATGTGCCTAATTTTCCACCTCTAATATGATACATGTGCTTAGAATAATTGTTCAGCTTCCAAGATCCCTCTTGTGTATTCATTCTAGAAAAAAGTTATAAATAAACACAAATCATAAACATGAATTAACACACTCACTAAATAAGTTAAAGATATATGAGAGAAGAGTATAAAAATGAAAGGTTATCAAACTCAACAAACATCTTTCACAAATTAGTATACTGGAATGGAAATGTTTAAGCAACTATTCTCCCATAGTAAAAAACGTTGGCCCGTTTGTAACTAACTGGAACATTTTTGCCCAGTTTTTTAAAATAATCTAGATTACAAAATTTATAATAATTTCACTAAGATTCAAAAGTCTTTGAACAAAGCAATTTAAGAGGTTGTATAAATAAGAACGCACCATGTTTGTCAAACCGTTTTATTCAAACCTTTGGGCTTTTACCACCGCTAAACTAACCCCATAATATGTTGCCAAACCAAATGAGCACGGATACTCCACAACATAACTAATACATCCTTGCATGCCACAACCAAAGCAACAAAATAAACTTACTATTAACTAGGGGTGCAAACGAGCCGAGCCGAGCCCGAGCTCGACTAGGCTCAAGCTCGGCTCATTTAACTTACACATAGCTCGAGCTCGGCTCGTTTTGAGCTCTATTTTCAAAGCTCGAGCTCGGCTCGGGCTCGGCTCGTTTACTATTTATCAATTATTTTTTTATATAATCATAATTATTTTATATATTTTTTATATTATAATTTTATTTATAAAAGAATATATATTATTTAGTTATTTTTATTTATTTTTTCATAACATTATATTTAATAATTAATAATTATTAAATATATATTTTAAAAAAATTATATAAATGGCAGGCTCGTTTAGGCTCGCGAGCCGGCTCGAGCTCGATAAGTAAAGCTCGGGCTCGGGCTCGTTTATTAAACGAGCTTATTTTCAGGCTCGAGCTCGGGCTCGGGCTCAATAAAGCTCGGCTCGATCAAGCTTTTTAACGAGCCAATCTCGAGTAGCTCGTGAGCAGCTTGGCTCATTTTCACCCCTATTATTAACTAAACTTATTATTATAACTAGTTTAAGAAACATAAAACCTGTTTATCCAAACACAAAACATTTATAAATGAAACTGCAGTTTCAAAACACACTCAATAGCACCATTCTAACACTCGAATCAGAACTCAAAAGCTAATCGAGAGGTGCTGTGGGTTTCAAAAATGGCACGAGCCCGTAAAAGGAAGAGATATTATACAACATGATTCTGTATGTGTTGAGTCAAAGATTTGACCTAAGAGAGATATATGGAAGATTTGAATCTTCTCAGCCTCCTCAGAATTCACTAAGTATGGATCCGGGCACACCTTAGACCTCCGAGCAAGCTTTTACTTAGCCATGCATGATATTTTGTCTATCGGGCAAAGTTATCTTCTAGAATTCTTCTTTAGTGGATATCCGGGCAGGGTTCGCAAATTGGTGTATTACCGGGCAAGGTTCACTAGTTTATGCAAATCCGGGCAAGGATCACTTTATCAAGCAAGTCTGTTCTTCATAGCCAAGTAAGGTTTACTCCCGAGTAAGCTTTTGGCTAACCAAGCTCATGAAGCCAAGTGATTGGAAGACCGGGCAAGGTATTCTTTAATAATACATTGGTCCAAGCAGGCTTGATGAATAATGAAATATATCAAGTAACATCGGGCAAGGTTCAACTCAAGAAAGGAACAGTGCTGCCGAGCACACTTTGTTAATAAGCTATTTTATAGTAAAGAGTTGAAGGAACCATCGAAGAACAAGGTTGCTCGTAAGGGTTTGACGGGCAAAGCCTGATAAAGTCAAGAAGATTGAAGTCTACCCGATGAGTATTTTACTTGGTAAAATACTCTTTAAGTAAAGTCTACCCGGAAACTGATCCCGGGCACACATCTATGTTACCAAGTACTGAAGGAAGGTAGAACACAGAGTATACTCGGAGAGTCATACTGCTTCAAAGCCTACCCGGAAGACTTGTTTTACACTTAGAATAGGTTTGAATATGTTTTAGCATTTAGGGTTTCTAGAAGGAATGACAGCTGTAAAGGAGGTGTCAGGCCTATAAAAGGAATAATTTAGGGCACGCCTCCTAAGGACGGATTCAGGCAATCACACTTTTAGGATAAGAGAGAATATTTCTGAGTGTGACAGCCGTCCTAGGAATCGTACGGATAAACTTTCCTTCAAGAAACCTTAAATCGATTATCACTTGTATGATGAACATTATATGAATGGAAATCTTTTGAGTGAATCTTGTGTGTGTTAGTTACCTTTGATTATTGTTTAGCAACTACCCTGTTTGTTATTGATTCCGCCTTTAACAAACGGTTATCTTTCTAAATATAGCAACCCGTCATTAACTCACTTGTCGACACATTTATTTGTGTGAGTTATGACATGATTTGTGTAAGATCTACCTGAAACCGGGGACCTGACAAGTGGTATCAGAGCTTGTTACTGCTATTTTAGTAAGATTCTTGTTGCTGATTGAAAATTTGAAGAAAGATGACGTAAGCAGACCACTGTTCCATTGAAAAGTGATGTTGGCAGCTCTGTTCTTCATTTTTCCTTCCAGATCTACAATCTTTTGGTGTTTTCTCTTCCTTATTTCAATTAAAGCTTGAATTTTTATTTCCAAATCTTGTTCTAATCGCACCAGATACATCAGATCTGAACAACCTGTTTTCAGATCTGATTGTTTTAAAACTCTGTTTTTACAAAGAAAATGATTTTGATTTTTCAAAATGTCTGGTTATGAAGAACAAGAAGTGTCTACTAACAAGATTCCTAGACTGTATGGACAAGAAAATTTCACAAAATGGAAGGTCTTATTTGAAGCACCGTTTGCTATAATGATGTTGATATGTGGAAGTCAATCAAGGAAGGTCCACAAGGCACTGATGAGGATGGTGCCAATCCAGCTGCAACTGCAGCTGTGCGTGAAAGAATGATGAAAGTAGATGACAGGGCCTTAACAATGATAAAGCTAGGACTGTCTTGGGAAATATTGACCAAGGTTGCACATCATCCCACCGCAAAGGTTATGTATGATGCAATCCTTGAAATGTTTGAGGGAAACACTGAGTTGAAGAACATCAAAAAGCAAAGGTTGAAGCAACAGTTGGAAAGGTTTAAATACACAGAAGGAGAGAGGTTGAAGTCAATTCTAGAAAGATTTCTAGCAATTGTAAATGAGTTGAGAACCACTGACTATGTCATGACTGATTATGACTTGAATATCAAGCTTCTCAACTCAATGCCTAAGGAATGGTACATTGCCTGCAAATCCATCCTTCAAAAGCCTAATTTCAATATTTTGAAATTGGATGATGTAGTGTGCTTCCTTCAGGCTGCAAAAATAGAAATTATTGAAAATGAGATGACCAAGGAAGAAAGGCCTTGCTTCAATGTTACAAATGCTTTAATTGCACCAATGGGAAACTTGTCAACCAAAAACCAACAACAGATTCCCATTATTAAAGAACCAGTTGAGTATGGTGTTGACACACCAAAGTCTTTTGTTGGTGGTAGCACAAGTCACCATGGGAACCATCAAAGGTTCAATGTCCAGTTGATAGATGATACTGATTCTGCCTCTATGGCAAGTGGGCAAATTCCTTACTCTGGTGGTGGAAATGGTCAAGGAAGTGAAACATAGGCCTTGTTCTCTATGTTTACAGAGTCATACAATGCTTTTGTAGCAAAAAATCTGATTCATACCAGTGTCATCCAGGATGACCTTGAACAGATAGATGCAGATGATTTGGAGGACATGGACTTGAAATGGCAAGCAACCATGTTGGCTCTTAGAAGCAAAAGGCTATACAACAGGACTGGTAGATCACTTCTATCAGGGCTTAATGAAAGAATTGGATTTGATAAATCAAAGGCTATTTGCTATAACTGCCAACAGCCTGGCCATTTTGCCAGAGAATGTAACATGCCAAGATAATTTCAGACTAATCAATTCCAAAACCAATCAAGAAATCAGCAGAATCAATATCAACAGAACCAGCAAAGAACCAACAATCCCAATAGCAACAACTTCAACAATAACAACAACTTCAACAATAACAACAACAACTATAATCCCAACTTCAACAACTTCCAGCCTCAAATGAACAATCACAATCAAGTTGTGCCACAGAATCAAGGTTTTCAAAGAAATAACAATCAAAACATTCAAAACACTCCAAATAACTCAGTCCCAACCAATCAAAACCAACCTAGAAATCAAGGAAATGTGGCTGTAACAACACAACATGAAGGTAATTTTGACTGGAGCAATCATGAAGAAGACATTGCTGATGATATCAAAAGGGAAAATGTGGCATTTATGGCCTTGATTGAGAAAGAAGCTGGATCATCATCTCAGGTACACTCTGCTCCTACTGTTGATTTAAATGAAATTATCAATGAGCTAAAAGTAAAAGCAGGCAAGCTGGAAAGTGAGTGTTTTAAGAAACAAAGTATTATCAATGCATATGAGGCAAGTGAGCTGATAAGTGAAGAAATAATGAAAATTTTGGAAGAAGATTGTGTAATCAGTTATAGAGCTCAGAAAAGGTTTACAACTGAAATAGAAGGGTTGAAGAAAATGATTGTTGAAGAAAAAGTGCACAACACAAAACTGCAAGTTGAGAATGAATTCTTGAAGAACTTGGTCTCCACTGGAAACATCTGTGGTATTATAAACCAAGTGAAGAAAGAAGACAAATACAAGGCAGTGCCACCACCATTCAACAAAAACTTTATGCCAAAAGTTGATAAAGAGAAAAGAAATGCATATCTACAACAATTTAAATGTGTTTTTCAATACAAAGAAGAGTTTGTGGATTTGTATAAGAATGTTGAGGTGAATGAAGAAGGAGAATTTGTAGTAAAGAAAGATGTGAGAGAAGACAAGTCAATTGGAGTTCAAGTTTATGAAGATGACTTTGGTTCTGATGATTTAAATCAAGATGATTTAAGTGATTTGAGTGATCAAATTACAGATGAAGAAATTAAAGCTGCTGAAAGAGGAAGAAGGTACAAGAAACCTGATTCAATTGAGAAATTGCCACAGCTTCCACCAGTGACACCCAAGATGAAGAAAATGAATGAAAGAATCAGAAGAGAACATGTATCCTTTGATATATGTGAGAGAAAGAAGGTAAACTACAATGCAGTCAAGCCACCTAGCTTTGATGTATTGGAGAGGATAAGTAAAAACAAAAAGAAAAATACAACTGAAGAAGTTAATATTGAGAACTTTATCCCAGTTTACCCTGTTTTCTCTAGTCATGAGGTGTTTGACATTGGAGAAGTGGAAACTATGGAAGAATATGAGAAGAGGCAATCAAGACACAGAGAGAGCCAAGTTGAAGAACCACTGAATATGCAAAAAATTGTGTTTGTTAAGAGCAAGACTGAAAGACAAGACATCAAGATTGAGGAGTTTGTTCCTTTCTCAATCAATTTTGATAGTCTAAAAAATCAGAAGACAATTGGTGTCAAAGAACCTAGACCAAGTGAAAGGTTCATAAAGGGAAGTGATAATGAGAAATACAAAGGAAAGGTTTGGTGCAAGAAATGTGATGAGTATGACCATCACACGGATTCTTGTAATGAAAGACTCAAATTCAAACCTTTTCATGTCCTAGATAAAACAATGTATGGACAAGACTTTGTTATGTACAAGCAAAAGTATGACAAATACCTAGGAAAAGGAAAGGTGTATGAGGAGGAGACAGTGAATGAGGATAAACTGAAACCATCAGTAAAATCCAAGAAACATGTGGCTGAACCAGCTAAAAGGAGTAGATCTCCTATGAAGCATGAGAAAGTTGTCAAGAAGAACTTTCAGCCCTTGAGAATCATTCCTAAAAGGGATACACAATCAGTCAAATCTGATAGTTCTCAAGGATCACCAAACAGTGAGAAGACAAAAATCAGAGGTGTCTTTCCTAGAAAGAAACCAACTGAACTTACTGGTGATGAGAAGTTTCTGGTGAAACATGGTTATGAACCTGAAGGATTCCTTTGGAAACCTAAGGTTGAGGCTAAGGTAGAGACAGTTGCTGATGTAAGAGATTACTCAGAAAAGAAAGATTATGTGGTAAAAGAGTATGATACTGCATCATTAGAATGCCAAAGCTCAACCTCATTTGTTAAAACCCCAAGAGAGTGTGGTTATGAAACAGACAATTCAGAAAATATAGAAGTCACTCATGAAGATCCTGAACCAACAACACTCACCTCCCAAGCTGCCACTGAAATTAAAGTTGATGAGTTGCAAGCTGAAACAGCTTGCACTTCATCATTCAACTGATCAAATTTTTTCTTATGTGCAGGAACAGTCCACTCCTCTGAATGACATATGGTACATGGATAGTGGTTGTTCTAGGCACATGACCTGTGATAGGAGGTCACTTGTCAATTATGAAGAAAAATTTGAAGGTCCTATAGCTTTTGGGAGTGATGAAAATGGTGGAAAGATTGTTGGGAAAGGAATTTTAACAAATGGAAAAGTTTCATTTGATAATGTGTTTCATGTTGAAGGTCTACAATATAATCTGCTGAGTATATCACAAATGTGTGATAAGGGTTACAAAGTCGGGTTTGATGACTCACATTGTTTCATCCTAAAACCTGTATTTGTTATCCCACCAGAAATGATTATGATGATGGCCCCAAGAAATGGTAACTTATATGAGTTGAATATGAAAGAAGCTGTTTCAAGGGGAGGTGCATGTTTTGTCTCCAAAGCCATTGAAAATGAGTCAAAATTGTGGCATAAGAAATTGTGTCATGTGAACTTGAAGAACATGAATAGACTTGTCAAAGGTGAGCATGTAATTGGCTTACCTACAAGAGAGTTCAAATTGGAAGATCATTGTAGTTCATGCCAGAAAGGCAAACAACACAAATCCTCTCATAAGACAAAGCTCATCAATTCAATTGATCAAGTACTTGAATTACTTCACATGGATCTCTTTGGTCCTGTGAGTGTGCCAAGCATAGGGAAGAAGAGATATTGTCTTGTGATCATTGATGACTATTTAAGATATACTTGGGTTTATTTCCTAAGTACCAAGGATGAGACTGCAGAGTTGATTAAGGGCTGTGTAACAATGATTGAGAACAAATTGAGTAAGAAGGTTAAAATGATGAGAAGTGACAATGGTACAGAGTTCAAAAATGGAGTTATGGAAGAATTTTCTGTAGGAAAGGGAATCATTCAACAATTCTCAGCTCCTAGAACTCCTGAACAAAATGGTGTTGCAGATAGAAGAAACAAAACATTAATTGAAGCTACAAGAACCATGTTAGTAGATGCTAATTTACCAGTTACTTTTTGGGCTGAAGCCATAAATACAGCATGCTATGCTCAGAATAGGGTACTTGTCAACAAAAGGCATAACAAGACACCATATGAAATATTCTACAATAGAAAGCCTTATATCAAGTTTTTCAAACCCTTTGGATGCAAATGTTTTCTTCTAAACACTAGAGATTATTTGAGCAAGTTTCAAACAAAATCTCTGGACTGTTTCTTTGTTGGATATTCTACATATTCAAAAGCATACAAAGTATATGTGAAAGACCACTTGAGTGTGATTGAATCATCTGACATCATCTTTAATGAGAATCAATTCAACACAGTTGATGGTGCAACATGGCTGTTTGATCATTAGAAATTGATAAGGTCTTTCAAGATTTATCCTGAAGACTTTGATAACTCATTCTACAAGACCAGTGTAATTGAAAAGAAAAAGAAGAAAACATTAGACTTGGAAGAATTGTGGAAGAAGGTTGCTAGTAAAGAAAAGGAGTATACATTTATAAAAGTTCCCTCAAGTGATATGGTTGAACAAGTTGAAGACAACAATCAGGAGAACAATCAAAGTCCAGAACAAGATCATGTAGATTTGAATCAAGAAAATGAAGAAACAAACAATGATCTAGTTTAGGATGAGGGAAACTCAGGCAACCAACCAAACAATGAAGAAGGAGTGACAACTACAAGATTTCAAGATCTATAAGATTGACTATGGACAACAATGGTGCATCCACTTCAAGACAAAATAATGAAGAAACACCAGAGTTTCATGATGCAGAAACTGATTTGATCATTGAAGAACCAGATCTCAATGAATCAAATCTTGACACAAATGTGTCTGCTGATATGATTGTTCAAACCCCTTATGTTGAGAAGAATCATCCTTCTGAAAACATCATTGGAAATGTATATGAAAGAGTCACAAGAAGCAATTCTGAAATTGCAAATATTTGTTTATACTCATGCTTTCTATCCCAAATAGAACCAAAGAACATTGCTCAAGCACTAAAGGATAATAGTTGGGTGGAAGCAATGCATGAGGAGTTGGCACAGTTCAGAGATTTTCATGTGTGGGATCTTGTTGATAGGCCAATAGACAGATATGCAATTAGAACTAAATGGGTTTTTAGAAACAAAAGGGATGAGAGGGGTTTGGTGATTAAGAATAAAGCTAGGCTTGTGGCACTGGGATCTCTTCAAGAAGAAGGAACACACTTTGAGGAAGTCTTTGCACCTGTTTCAAGACTTGAAGCTATCAGGATTTTTCTTGCATACGCTGCCTCAAAGAACATTAAGGTGTTCCAGCTTGATGTTAAGTCTGCATTCCTAAATGGCAAGATTGATGAAGAGGTGTATGTTGCTCAACCTCCAGGTTTTGAGGATCCTTTGTATCCAAACAGGGTGTATATGTTAAATAAAGCCCTATATGGATTACATCAAGCTTCTAGAGCTTGGTATGATGAGCTGTCAAATCATCTTCTTGAAAATGGCTTTCAAATGGGAGCCATTGACAAGACACTCTTCTACAAAAGAAAGGGATCTGACTTACTTCTGTTACAAGTTTATGTAGATGATATCATCTTTGGTTCCACAAATGAACAAATATGTATGGAGTTTGAAGGGGTAATGAAATCCAAGTACAACATGAGCTCTATGGGAGAAATGAACTTCTTTCTTGGACTGCAAGTTCAACAGAAAGCTGAAGGGATTTTCATTTATCAAACCAAATATGTGCAGGACATTTTGAATAAGTTCAACTGTCATGAGTTCAAGACTGCTTCAACTCCAATGGACACAAAAGAAAAGATGATTGCTAATGAAAAGGGGGAGCCTGTGGATGAACATGAATATAGAGCCAAAATTGGATCCCTGATGTACCTTACTGCAACAAGACCAGATATTATGTTTGCTGTATGTGTGTGTGCAAGATTCCAATCAAATCCCAAAGTCTCCCATATGAATGCTGTGAAGAGAATTTTTAGATATTTAAAGGGAAGACCAGACTTAGGAATTTGGTATCCAAAGAGTCAGTCTTTTGATCTGATTGCTTACACAGACAGTGATTATGATGGCTGTAACATGAGCAGAAAGTCAACCTCAGGTGGATGTCAATTTTTGGGTGACAGGCTAGTGTCATGGCAATGCAAGAAGCAGACCACTGTATCAATCTCAACTGCAGAAGCTGAATATATTACTGCATCTGCTTGCTGTGCACAAGTTCTATGGATTCAAAACCAGATGCTGGACTATGGTTTGAATTTTCTGAATACCCCTATTCTTATTGATAATACTGCTGCATATTTTACTGTTAAGAATCCAGTTCAACATTCTAAGACTAAGCACATTGAAATCAGACATCACTTCATAAGAGATTGTAGTGAAAAAGGTTTGATTGAAATGCAAAGAGTTGATACAAGTGATAATTTGGCAGACCTATTCACCAAACCACTTGATAGAACCAGGTTCAACTTTCTCTTGAAAGCCCTGAGAATGATCAACTCTGATGAAATCTTATTAAGGATGTGTGCCTAGTTGTGTACCTCTATGTGATAACTGATTATACTGTTAGAGGTTGCACAAATTAAATGTTGAGTGAATATGCTTGTTTATGTTACTTGATATGATTGGCTGATATGTACTTTAACTGATTTTGAGTGCAAAATTTTGATATGATTGATGTTTTTGCCTGTTTATCAGGTGATGTGTGTATGTGATGCTAGGATAAGTGCTTTCGTTTGAATTACTTGTTAGTGAGTGCTTGTCTGACATCACTGCTTAACTGCTTGAATATGTGCTTTATCTGATCATTTGATGTTATTATGGTAGGCTAGACCTTGAATGTTAGAACTGTCTGCTTATATTGATAATAATATATTTGATTAAGATGTGATTATGTTACAACTGTTTGTGTCAAAATAAGTTTTATGTCAAAACTAAATGATAAAATGAATTTTCAAATGAATTTTGCATAATCACTTTATTTTGGTCAAAAAATGAGCAAGTTGATTAATGGTGTTGAGATATGATAAGACTATTCAGTTCAAGCTTTAAAGAAGCTCAAAAGAAGGATTTTTTAAAGAAAATTCTCAAGTAGTTGTTTTTGCTGAAAATTATGTCATTTGCCCAGTTATATGGACATACACTTGTGTATGTTTGGTCCTATAATCTGTATAGATTTAAAGGATAGCCATTGACCAGAAAACTGAAAGTATTTGGGGCAATTATAACTTGTTTCTTATTCCTTCACTTAAAACTATGTCAATAACTCTGACTTTAAAAGGACATATATTCATATGTATGTTTGGTCCTCTTGACCACTTGTGGTCAAACAGGATAGCCATTTACCTGCCAATTAAGAGATATTGGGGTGATTGAATATTAAATTGAAGTTAATATGGGAAATGATAGTACATTGACTACTTAGCCAATCATATGGATTTAATAGGCTGAAAGGACCTTAGTATAGTCATTAACATGTATGGTTGCTTTCCCATGATGTGTAAAATCTAAGGTGATATAAACAAAATGAATATGCTAATCTTTATGTGGAGATACATAGTTGTCTTTGCATGTCTAAATATAAATCTCTCCAAATGATAGGCGAAAAAGTGATTTCCCAGTCATACACAAGCCTTTTGTTATTTGGTCAACCAAAAATGAAATACCCTTTAAATATGACAAAGAACATGCTTTAAGAAAATTTGAGAAAATATCAAAAACAAGGGGAAGAATGAATAAATCAACCAAAAGTTGATAAGTGTTTTAAATATTTTATCAAACAAGAGGGTTACAACAAGAACTACAAAGATGTTGACAAAATCTGTCTCATCTTGAATGAAAGGCATGTTATTTAACAGTAAGTCCAACGTTCAACCTCTATATATGTTTGAATCTCAAAAATACAAAAAGATCCAATAAGTTTTGTCATACAAAAACAATTTTTGACCAAATACAGGAGGTTGGAGTCAAATTGGGGTGATCTGGGGAAAGCCAAATAAGCTTTGAGAAGAGATATGAGGCATCATAGCATTGTGTTGACCACTAATGTATTAAGCTACTAAATGAACCTTAATCATATCACCAAAGAGATGAAATTCATGCTAAGTCTAGACCTGCTGTTAACCTATCTATGTTGTCATAATAATGCTGAGAATGAAGTATTGAGAAAGCTACTTAGTCAATATGATCCCATTCTTGAGATCTTCTCAGAAAATGGAAGAAACTGTTTTGAAGAGAAATACAACTGAAATTTGATCTCTAAATGTACCATTTGCTCTTAAACTATTGTAACGATTCCGGCAAATTCAGGTATACCCTAGCCGGAATATACTATTTACGTGTTATTTAATACTGATTATATGAGTTATAGTACGTTTATACGAGTATATATGATTCACAATATGAATCATACTCATATATATAGTGAATCGTATTGGAATTACAATTAATCAATGAACGATTATTGAAACCCGAACGAACCGGGAATTACATTATAGACGAAGTATATAATGTTTAGTGATGTTTACGAGGTATTAATGCTTCGGGATAAGTGAATTATAGCACAGAAAAAGGATTTCGATTTATTAGTACGTCGGTACGATAAACGAAACCTTTAACACCAAACCAAGCAAGAGACGATCAATCAAGCCGAAAAAGATGCGTAATTATTAATAATATGATGTTTTAATGTCATGGGTTAAGTTTTTAAGGTTTTTAAATCAGTTTTATGTAAATTTTATTTTAACCCGAAAAACGACCATTTTAGGCTCGTTTTAAGCCGAATTACGAGTTTAAACGAGAAACGAACTGAACCAGACTATCCACAACATTATCCGGATTGTGTAATCCAAATATGTGGCTATGGTTTGAGATGTGGGCCCCCCCCACACCACCATATGGCCGGCCTCACACCCACACACTTTATACATTTTCATTTCTTTTTTTTACTTCACAAACTCTCTCAAATTCTCTCAAACTTCAAGTGTTCTTCCAAGATCATCAAGTTTTAACCAAATTTTTCAAGGTATATACATGTTTTGATGCTTGATTCTTGTTTATAACTCTATAATCTTGAGAAAAGGAAGTTTCATGTGAAAAATGGGTGAAAACCCGAGATGGAACCGATTCTCGTGTGATCAAAGGATGTATACAAGTTATACAAAGGATCTTGATCCAAGTGATGAGTTAAAAGTGTTTAGAACGAAATTTTACGGTTGAAATATTGTCAAATGAGTTTTCCATGTGAAAGACGGGTGAAAGCTCGAGATGAAACCGACTCTTGCATGATCAAGAGATGTATACATGTTATACAAAGGATCTTGGTCCAAGAAATAAGTAAAAGAGTCGAGAACGGATTTTTACGGTTAAAACCTTTGTTTTTACTTAAAAACCGACACTATGAAAGAAATGGTTTGATTGTTGGTATAGTTTGCTTGGTATAGTGTTATTGTGCTTGTAAGTGTTGTATCTAGCGGCTAGCAAAGGCTAGAAACCGAGATCCTTGCGATCTAAAGCTAGAAAACACAAGATAGTTCGGTTTTCGTGTGTATATGAGATTTGGACAGATTTTCGTGTGCTTAGAGTCGGGTCACGAAATTTCACAGAGATGATCTACACATGAAAATATGAGATCTGTGAATTTTTGGTAATTTTTGGATAAAAGATGAATATTTGGTGAATTTAATGCTCGGTTTTGGCCAAAAATAGTGAAAAATAGCTAAACATGATGAAAAATTCTGGAAAATTTAAGATAAGCTTTTTATAATATATAAAAGTCACCCACAAAATTTGAGCTCAGTTGGAAAAGTCTAAGTAGGCTTTTCGGTGAAACGAGTTCTAGGGCTTTCTAGCTCGGTTTTGGGTGAAAATGGCTTGAAAAATGAGTTTTAAATTCTGGAAAAATTCCAGGAAGTTATGAGGATGACAGAGATCATCCCAGAAAAATTTGGGATTTTTCTAAAGTGTTTTGGTATTTTTGACATATTTAGTGTTTTAATAAGATTTAAAAATAGATAAATAAATGTAAATATAGGAAAATAAATTCTGGAAAAATTCCAGGAAGTTATGAGGATGACAGAGATCATCCCAGAAAAATTTGGGATTTTTCTAAAGTGTTTTGGTATTTTTGACATATTTAGTGTTTTAATAAGATTTAAAAATAGATAAATAAATGTAAATATAAGAAAATAAATCTGGAAAAATTTTGTAAAATTTTCTTTCTGTCAAAATAAGTTTTGTGCAAAATTTCAAGACCCGAGACTAAACGGGTAATTATTTGTGCTAAAAAGAACGTAAAAACAAATATTTAAAGCTTAAAACGTGTAAACCGGCAAAGTTCGCATAAGCGAGCTGACTGGTACACGAAAACTTTAAAAATGGACTATTTTCATAAATCTAAGTAAATTAAGTAAAAATAAATCATCCGAAAATAATTCGGATGATTTGGGTAATTTTACCCGATTTTACTGTTTCCGGCACCTAAATGACGGAAACGGGCCCCGCGGCCAAACGGGGTGTCAAACCGAGCTCTAATTTCATCACCTTAACTAAAATAGCATCCAAACACCATTTTTGGGTCGGGTGTGACCAAACTCATTTTTGAAACTAAAGACGGATAACCGTGCTAGGCACGCAAATCAAGGAAATCATAAAAATGATAATCTTGACCGTCAGACTCTAAGCAATGTCACAATCTGAGTCCTTAGAAGTGTCACGGGTTTAACATTGTCCCCGAATCGAGTACAGTACTGGGTTAACAATGTTCCCAGATGTACCGATTGATACGTATTTAAGTTATGGGAATTATATAGTAACGACTAGATATTATATTACAGATCCAGGCACGTAGCTGTTCCTTATATTACCCACCGACTCACAAAAAGGTGAGTTTTCACGAGCCCCTTTTAATGAATTGTTTTAATTATATTTTCCCGGGGCGGAAAACATGTCTTATTTAAAGTATTTAAGTACATACCGATCGTATGGAAATACTTGTACATTTATATATATATGGTCTGATGCACAGAATATATAAAATGTTTATCATGTGTTATTGTTCTGGGGTAACATAGTTCTCAGGGGTTATTATTGTTCTGGGGTAACATAGTTCCCAGGGGTTATTATTGTTCTGGGGTAACATAGTTCCCAGGGGTTGTTATTGTTCTGGGGTAACATAGTTCCCAGGGATTATTATTGTTCTGGGGTAACATAGTTCCCAGGGGTTGTTATTGTTCTGGGGTAACATAGTTCCCAGTGGTATTTATTGTTCTAGGGTAACATAGTTCCCAGGGGTTATTATTGTTCTAGGGTAACATAGTTCCCAGAAAGTTAATGGAAATGTTCTGGGGTAACATAGTTCCCAGCATGATTATATTGGTAATAAATGATTATTAAAATGATTTGTCAGTGTTTATTTAAATTAGTGAAACTCACCAACTATTCGTAGTTGACCCGTTTTCTTTACATGTTTTCTAGGTATGCCCAAGTTGGAATGATTGATATGTGCTTAACTATCTGTGCTACCTGTTGGAAGCTTGCTGCTCTATGTTTTGTAATGAATTTATTAATGTCTTATCGGTAAAATATGTGTGTAACACCTAGACAGTAATGAAACTCGCAACAATGTAATATGTTATAAATTAATGTAGTGGTATTTTCCTTATAAGCAATGCTGTTGATATCAGATGTGTCTGTGGCATCCCGTGTACGTTTCCGCTGCGGTTACGGGGTGTTACAACTATGATCTTTAATGAAAAATATGCTTTAACATGTGGTTTAAGTCAAAAAGTGTTGCATTTTGCCTAAAAAGGTTTGAATATGTATTTTTGGGTAAGGTTTGATGTTTTCTAACATTTCCGAACACAAAACAATTGAATAATTATTTTTGGGTAAGGTTTGATGTCTTCTAACCTTTCTGAACACAAAACAGTTGAATAAGTATTTTCGGGTAAGGTTTGATGTCTTCTAACCTTTCTGAACACAAAACAGTTGAATAAGTATTTTCGGGTAAGGTTTGATATTTTATAACCTTTCCGGGCAAGCTTAGTCACTTTGGACTAAGTTTATGAACTTCGAGCATGCTTTGAAGTGTTTACACTTTCCGAGTAGAGTACACTACTGTACCTATATCCCAAGCAAGCTTGAAGTCTTGAGATGAATATGTGTTCTAGCTAGCTTTTAACATGGATTTCTTGTTCCAAGCAAGCTTTGCAATCCTATATGCTGAATATTATACCAAGCAAACTTTGTGAACTTAGCAGTACACCGAGTAAACTTTGTGATTTGTGTGAATATGTTTTTCTTTGAAATTACAAGTGTTTTCGGGCAAACCTTGTTTTCCGGGCACACTTTATACTTCGGGCACACTTTGAATTTTCAAATGTTCCCCTAATATACTTGGGTAATTTCAAATCTAACTTTCCGGGTACATTGTGTGCTATGAATCCTTTTCTGGCATTTTGTACTCTAGCAAAATTGTCGAGCATACTTTGTTTCAAAGTATACTTGACTGATTATTATGAATGTTTACTACTACGGGTAAAGTTTGTGATTAACTATTTGAATGAGCAAGGTAGTTAAATTAGATGTAAAATTATTTTGGGCATCTTAACTGATTCCTAGTAAGGTTGCATGCTTGATGTGTTATACTTGATTAATGTTACTTGTGATATAGTTCTCAAGAAATCTTGTATTTCAAGTAAGCTTTCTTAATTTTAACTTCTAATTTATATTAACTTATAATTGGCTTTGAGTAAGTGGAGTATACCAAGCAGACTTTGCAAAGATTTACTTTTCCGAGTAAGGTTTGCTAAACTTAAATGATAGAGTTGTATGTTTTTAAAATGTTTTAAATATCAAGTGGATAATGTTACTGTTTAACAGCTAGTAACCCACAAAACGACAAAAAGGATTTAAAACCCACTTTTCAAAAGATATATAAGAGGGAGTGAGAGACGGTTTACACATTATTTTCCCTCTCTCACTCTCCTTCCACTAATTACTCTAAGTAATACAAACGGACTCATCGCATCCGATTAATCCTAACCCTAACTTTACTAGCCCACTAATTCCAACTCGGTAAGCAATAATAACTTGTTTTCCGACCACGATTAGTTGATTATGGGCTTCGATTATGTATTTGATTACTAACACTCTGTTTTTATGTTTAGGTTATTAATTCGTCGAAGATCAGGTTCTTAATGAAACTTTTCTCTTTCTTCTTCAAATATTTTTTAAACTTGAAATTGCTTAAAGTAATGAACTTTTATGCTAATTTCACTTTGAATATGTTTGATTGTGTTATTCAGATATGGCAGAAGAAGAAAATCAACCTAAATATGTCTTTGAAAAGATGCATAATATGTGTGCCTTGCTGCAAGTCACTCTTAACAATGAGCCGGTGTCAAGGATGATTACTTGGATGGCAAGATCAAATGTGATTTTGCTTTTACTGAGTGCCCAATAATCTATCGAAATCATTCACTCGATCTCTAGCGCTCTGCAAGACTGGTTGATGATATCAATGGTCGAAGAATAGAAGCAACAGTTGCAAGACAAGAAATACATATAACTGAAAGAATGATTAGAAGATGCTTGCAGTTACACGATGATGACCATAACCCTATAAATTTCAACACTAATCACCTGATGAGGATCTTTGAACAGACGATGGGATATCAGGGGACAGTACATGATGGGCAATTTCAAAAGGGAATGTTCCCTATATTGTACAGATTTTTAATACATCATGTGATACAGGGGTTTTCTCCACGAAAAGGATCATGGACTCTGATGAGTCGTGACCTAGAAAATGCCACTGTTGGCATTATATATGATCTACCTTTGAACTTTTCAAAGATGATATTTGAAGGCATGGTAGGAAACTTGAAGAAGGCCGAAGTGGATAGATTCCTACAATACCCCAGATTCTTATAGATAATCTTTAACAGGGAGTTACAAGACTTACCTACAATTCGCATTACACATCTGTTACAAAATCCCGACACATATAGAAGAATTGTTAATCCGGGAAGGGCAAACAAATTTAATCCCAACGTTCCATTTGAAATTTTACCATGGTTGTTGAACCATGATTTGGAGATTATGTCAGTACCTGAGTTGAGCTTAGAGGAGGAAGAAGGGGAAGATGATGTTGAAGGTGAAGATGATGATTCTGATGATGGAGATAATGATGATGATGGAAACGAAGGAGGGCTGGAGTAGCCATGGATGTTGATGTATTTGATCAGGGGTAGAACCAACCTTTACCAATTGACCAACCAATACAATCACCACCACAAACTCTATCACACCAACCAGTACAAACTGACCTACCTATTCAAACACCACCTGAATCACCACAACCTCAAGACCACACCACTCAATCCCCACCCCAAACCTTAACCTTGAGCCATCCTGAAACATCAACTCATACATCCTCAACACCACTAACACCACCAACCACCAGCCCAATCCAAACAGATCCATTTATTCCAAGTCCACCACATACACAATCACCACCACAATCCATTTTCCAAATTCAAATCACAAACCAAGAACAACCTGAACATGAACCTTTCTCTACATAACCACCTACAACCCCACATACTGAAACAGACATATTCCAAAGAAATTTGGATTTAATGATAGAAAATGCTGAACTGAAAAGAAGGAATGAGGAGGTGACAATGGAGAATGTAATGTTGTTAGATCAGTTGGTCCGGGAAAATTCAAGACTGTTAGTGCACAGAAATTTGACACTGTGGATATGTTATCCTGGCATATGATTTGGATCAGTTATCCTTAGCGTGTGTTCTAGATCCCGTCAGGATCAAGGATCCACAGTACTTTTTATTTACTAACGGTTGTTCTCATTGTAGTCTTATATTAGCAGGTATAACGGTTAGAAGACTCAGTCTATCCACTAAATTGCAGTCAAGAAGATATTGATGTGTTTGGATTAATTATCCTTCTGAAGAGTTCCAGTGCTATGTCAGGATCATGGATCCTCGGTATTTGCTGCTATTAACGGTTGTATCTTAAATGAAGGCTGATATTTAATAAGTGTAACGGCTAGAAGACCTGGTCTACCACCTATTTCGCAGCCTGAGTGATGGAGCACGTGGTCAAAGTAGCTGTTACGATTATATTGAAGACATGGCGGATTTTTAGGGATTATTAGTTAGTAGTCTTTATTATTCATAACTCCCTTGAGTTATTATCTTTTCTATATAATGGAGATTGTGATCAGTTAGGGGACACATGTAATATCACACACACTAGAGCAGAACACATAATTCTCTCTATGCACTAGCTTACTTTGTAATCTCGATAATCAACTACACAACACTTGTAACCACCTTTTATTATCAATATACTTGACGGTGATAGTTATCACCGTCCGAGGGTTTTTTGTGCTGGAGATTACGATAATCACGTACTAACCGAACAAGGGTTACCTTGTTGATCCTTGACCGAAGAGATTCGACCAACGACCTCGTTAATCCTTGACCGAAGCAATTCGTCCAAAGATTACCTTGTTAAGTTTTGACCGTAGTAAGATTATCGTGATTAAGGGATTTTTCCCTCGTGATCAAACCTTTGTGTTCACCAATATTACGATTACATACTTGTCATTATCGTGTTAGCACTATACCTCACTTTTACAGATTTGGATACATTATTCTTAGCAGATTTTTATCCAAAACAATTTGGCGCCCACCGTGGGGCAATTGGTGCTATAATCCAGATTATTTCCTATCAATTTTCATCTTTTCATACCCATATCACCATCAATGGCATCTCAATCAACCTCTGCTTCATCAACCATGCCGTCCTCGGTTTCTCTCTCATCAAGAACTTTGCCGCCGATGTCTCCTTCAATTACGGGAGCACCAAGGACCACCACGGCTGGAAACAAGACACAAATTCCAGTCTTTCAGAGCTCAAAAACCACCGCTGCCACTTCGGTGGTCAAATCTAACAATGATGTTTCTGCAATGTTTTCACAGGTTAAGGCATACATGGAGCAGCAGAACAAAACCAACCAGAGGATCCTACATGAAATTGAAGATCTCAAGAAAAGAAATAGGCCATCGGAGGATCAGACTCCCTTGATGCCTAGGGTGCTGGATTTCACTACTCCAGGATCCGTGGCTCAACATACTCAAGGATCGTCGATCCTTCAGCAAGGATCATCCATCCTTCAACCAGGGTCCGTGGGTCAACAATCTCAAGGATCCTCGTTCTTTCAGCCAGGATCATCTATCCTTCAACAAGGGTCCATGGGTCAACAAACTCAAGGATCCTCGTTCCTTCAAAAAGGATCGTCCATCCTTCAACCAGGATCCTCTTGGTTGTATCCTCCAGGATCCTTCGGCTCCCAACCTCAAGGATCCTTCTGGTAGAATCAAGGATCCTCAGGAATTCACCATCAAAGGTCTTCTGAGGTCCATGAAGGGGACATCATCCCCATGCAGACCATTGCCTCTGGTGGACCTGCTACTGTAGCAGATGCCTCTTATCTTAACTACACTTCTAGGATGCCAACGTTCAACCAACCAAGAGGTAACACCTATAATCACATATCCTTAGACACTAACCTTGGCTCTATGCAGGATACATGTATCAATCAGGCTATGGCTAGGGAACTTCATAAGCTTAAGGATATGATATCCAGCGTGCCAGGAGTGGTCCGTCCAATTCCTAAAATACCAGAAGGGAGCCATAAGTTGTCCAGATTTGCTCCACCGATATGCGATGCGGAGATCCCAAAACGCTTTCAAACACCCAACATGAAGGTGTATGATGGGACCACTGATCTGGAAGAGCACGTGGCTCAGTATTGGGAAAGGATGGAGATCAATCCAATTCCTGAAAGACTCAAGGAAGCTTGTCTATGCAAGGGTTTTGGATTCACACTAACAGGATCTGCACTTAAATGGCTGCTAAGCCTTCCTCCTTATTCTGTTACATTTTTTTCATATTTAGTTAACTTGTTCAGTAGCCAGTTTTCTTGTAGTAGGAAATTTGAGAAGTTAACTAGTGATTTATATAGAGTTGTCCAACCTTATGATGAATCCTTAAGGGATTTTGTTACAAGGTTTGGCAGGGAAGCCCTAGAAATACCTAATCTTGATATGGCTACGGCTGTTGAAGCATTCAATATGGGACTTCAAAGGGGCTCCCCATTTTATGACGATCTTGTGATGACTCCGTCCAGGACCTTAGATGAAGTCAGGAACAGGGCGTTAAGATTCATCCGATTAGAAGATGATAAAAGGATCCAGGATCGTCTTGGGAGACAAACGAAACAAGAATCCCTCGAAAGGAATAAAGGATCCTCATACAGGAACAACAATTCGAAGCCGTACACCAAGTTCAACAATCAAAACGTACGAGCAGTCGAAGAAGGAGATGACGATGAAGACTATCCTTGCATCTCTGACTATTGTTTCTCTGTGGACACTCATGGCTTGATATGTGCCATGAAGGACCTAGGGGAAAAAGCAAGGTGGCCCCGAAAGAAGGAGAAGACAACCGCGTTCAAGGACAAGTCTAAGTGGTGTGCTTTTCACGAAGATTTTGGTCACATAATAGATGAGTGCATCGGCTTAAGAAGGGAAATTGGATACCTCCTGAGCAAGGGTCACTTCTGGGAAGGAAGAAATCCAAGATCCAGGATCCTGAAGACCTTCCATGGAAAGCGACACCACCACCACAAGATGCTCATGTAATCAACTTCGTCGCCAGAGATTATGACATATTTCAAACCTATTGTTCTGCAGAAGTAGAACCTGTGGAAGACTTCAAGTTGGACGATGAAAGAAGGCTGCTCATCCACACTACTCGAATAACTGATCAGAGAGTCTTCTTCGATTCAAGTATGCAGGATCCTCACCAGGATGAAATGGATGTGCGAATGGTCAATTTCATCTCTGGAGGATCAGACATATGTGGAACTTCCTTCTCGGCAGCAAAGAGGCTCGCTAAAGAGATCAAGTTGGATAACGGAGAACGACCAATAGTATCTATCACTTTGACAACAGATAAAAGGATCTTCTTCGATGAGGAAGATAAACTAAACATCCAGGATCCTCACCATGACGGTTTGATTATTACTTTATTTATCGCTAACCATTATGTACGCAGGATTCTAGTTGACGGTGGGAGCTCGGTCAACATTATCCAGAATGATGTCCTCAAGAAGATGAATATACCAGATTCGGAGATCATTCCTAGAACATCAGTGCTAGTCGGTTTCAGTGGAGAAACCAAGAAGACATTGGGGGACATCAACCTCCCAATCTATATTGAAGGGTTAAATTCAAATAAAAATTTTTGTGTTATTGATAACCTTTCTTGTTGCAATGTTATTTTAGGCAGGCCCTGGCTGCATGGAATGAAGGCGGTGGCCTCAACTTACCCCCAATGCATCAAATTACCTACTCCTGAGGAGTTGTGAAGATAATTAGTGATCAGGCAGAGGCCAAGAACTATTATTCTTCATCGATGAAGCCACCGACCAAGCAAACTATAGCATAGCAATTACAGCAACATCCTAGGGACGTGCTGGAAGCTCGGGAGAAAGACCTTAAAGAAGTATCTTTGAACCTCGAGGATCCAGAGATAAAGGTGTTCCTAGGATCCAGTATCCCTAGCAAGATCGAGGAGGATCTCATATCCTTCTTAGGGCGAAGAAAATCTACCTTTGCCTTCAAGCACTCAGACATGACAGGTATTTCAAAGGAGGTAATTACTCATAAGTTAGGCCTTGATTTGTCAATTAAACCCATCCATCAGAAGCGAAGAAAATTCTCTCCTGAGTGGAACACGATCATACAAGAAGAAGTTGAAAAACTTCTTAAGGCCGGTATGATCAGAGAGGTTAAGTATCCTCGATGGTTAGCTAATGTGGTTGTTTTTTCTAAAAAGAATGGAAAGTGGAGGGTGTGTGTCGATTTTACTGATTTAAACAAGGCATGCCCCAAGGATCCTTTCCCATTACCACATATAGATTCCATGGTGGATGCAACGGCAGGACATGAAATGCTTACCTTTATGGATGCTTCCTCTGGATTTCAACAAATTCAAATGGAACCATCTGATCAAGAGGATACAGAATTCATGACTCCTATCGGAATATACTGTTATACTGATATGCCGTTTGGACTAAGAAATGCAGGCGCAACATACCAAAGACTAGTCAACATGATGTTCAAGGATCAGTTGGGTAAGACTATGGAAGTATACATAGACGATATGGTGGTAAAGTCGAAGAAAGCTGAGGATCACCTTAGAGACCTTGAAGAAGCATTCAATATCCTTGACCAATATAACATGAAATTGAATCCGTTAAAATGCCACTTTGGTGTTAAGGCTGGAAAGTTTCTGGGATATATGGTGACTAAAAGAGGAATTGAAGCAAGCCCTTAACAGATTGAAGCCATCCTCAATTTGAAATCTCCTGCAAAAGAAAAGGATGTCCAAAGGCTCACAAGAAGAATAGCCGCTCTCAATAGGTTTATCTCAAGATCCTCCGAGAAGTGCAAGGACTTCTATGACATCCTTAGGAAGAATAAGAAGTTTGAGTGGACGGAAAAGCTTGAGGCTACGCTTACAACCTTGAAGGATTACTTATCCTCAGCACCGGCTCTGATAAAGCCTGTGGATGGAGAATCCTTATACCTCTACCTAGCTGTGTCAGGTAATGCTGTAAGTGCCGTCCTTGTAAAGGATCACGATGGTGAACAACATCCCGTTTATATGTAAGTAAAAGCCTCTTAGACGCAGAGTTCAGGTATTCTCACCTTGAAAAATTAATTCTTGCTTTGATTATGGCCTCAACCAAGTTGAGACACTATTTTGAAACTCATACTATTATTTTGAGAACTAACTATCCTGTTAAGAATGTGCTTAGAAAACCAGAAATGTCAGGTAGAATGGCCAAGTGGGCTGTGAAGATGAGTGCATATGATATTCAGTATGAGCCTAGAACAGCCATTAAATCACAAGCACTTGCAGACTTTGTGGCTGATTTCTGTAGTGACATGCAAAATGAAGCTGATCTAGAAGTCCAACAACTTGAAGAAACCAAGGATCCTTGGATCCTCTTCACATAGGGAGCATCCAATGTAAGAGGAACAGGTTTGGGCATACTACTAAAATCGCCACAGGGGGACATAATACCCCAGTCCATTGCATGTGCATTCCAAGCCACCAACAATGAGGCAAAATATGAAGCACTTATCGCAGGTTTACTCTTACCTAAACAGATGAGGATTAGTGATGCGTGCGTGCGTGTGGTATAAAATATGATAGGATGGGATGATTTGCTTTTGCACAAGATTGTGTTTTAAATTTATAAAAGTGATTTCTACAAAGACTAAACACACACAAAATAGGCAAATGTACCTATCGTATATGTAGAACAGTATTGGTAAGAACCAAGTATCGATCCGTGGACACAAATGTTTCTAATGATAAATCGTTGTTTTACTTTAATTCGAGGTTTTAATCATTTTGGGGATAATTTTTGAACTTTTTATAAAATATAAAAACTTATATATAATATATAGGTGACCAAGATAAGAAATTCTAAACGAAATGTTCAATTATGCGAAGGTTACCATCTAAGATCAAGAATCCACTCCATTTTAGCATTGATAATTAATATTTAAACATGTGGTAAACTTCCGTATCAATATATAATAGATAGCTCCTTAAACCTTAAGTGAGCATCTTTGGCACTAAGGAGATAACATGCTCATTTTAAAGTCCATCCTTTCCTAATGTCATGCCATCTCAATGATGTCAATTTAAGTTGGCAAGTAGTTTCGTAAAGTAGAAAGATTAGGATTGACTTCGATTTCTCAAATACCAATTCTAACAACTTTGGGTGGTTGTAGTTAACTCACACAACCTCCCCTTGGTTGATTTATGTGTTGGAATTACGTATGCCCGAGACACGTATTTAGATTAATGTGGCTAACTGTGCTTGATCCAAGTCGGGTCATACCCAATAACGAGCTAGATAGACACCGGATTGTATTTGTTTAAGATATGATCTTTAAACGAATACCGAACACAAAGTTTAGGAAATCGGTTTTTCTAAAATTGCACTTGAAAGATTAAAATAAATAATTTGGATTATTTATTTATTTATTTATTTAATTATTTAATTGGTTAAATAATTAAGAAAAGATTATAAAATAGTTTTATAATAGTGTAGGCTAGTTTTATATATGTGATATATATAAATATATAAATCAAAAAAAAAAAAAAAAAAAAAAAAAAGATGGGTGGCCGGTTTTGGGTGGGACCCATCACCACCCCAACAAGCCAATATGATCAAAGTCTCTTGGTTATATTTTTGGTTAAAATCCCACTAGCCTACACATGCATTGGTGCACCTTTCATTTCATTTTTCAAGTGCAAGAAAACTCCCACTCTCCCTCTCTTTTTCCTCTCGGCCGAAACAAGCAAGGAAGGAGGGCTCGGGTGCTCGGTTTTCTAGTGTTCTTGTCCTAACACTCATCCGGTGTTGCTCGTGGGTATCACCTCTTGAGGCATCCTACTCTTGGAGGCTAGTCCATCTTCCTCTTCATATCATCCTACTCTTTTGAGGTAAAAGAGTTATTGTTATTATTAATTTTGTAAGCCTTTTGTTCTTGTAGATTGATCCTATTTCGGGTTTTAGCCTTGTTACATATTGGTATGTTTCATAAAATTAACAATAGGTTGTTGATATTATCATGCTTCCGTTGCTAGATTAGTAAAAATGTTTCAACTAATACTCTAAAATAGATACTAAAACCCAACAATTGGCATCAAGAGCCGGTTACAAGGACATAGGTTTACTTTTAGTTTTTCCCCTTTGGTTTTATAAAATTAACATGCATGAGATTTTATAAAACCCAAGATCTTAACATATGGATGTTAAAGTTCAAAAAAAAAAAAAAAAAAATTTGGTTTTTGGCCAAATGGGCCGAAACCCATTTGGGCCGTGAGGTTAAAATGGGCCGAAGCCCTTTGGGCCGGTTTTTTTTTTAATTGGGCCGAAGCCCAATAACTTTTGTTGGGCCGAAGCCCAATAACCACCGTGAGGGGTTTTTTAGTCTTTAAATATATATTTGGATATGTATTTATTTGTAAGTTAGTCCCTAAACCGAGCCTAGACCGATGTGGATGTTGTGATTGTGTGTTGTGATTTATCTATATTATTACTCATTTGGAATGTAATAGTAATTAGGGCTTGTATTTATTTTTTACAAATGGTTGTAATAGTAAATAGGTTGTTTGTAATTTTCTTTATTTTTAGAACAAATGTATTAGGATATATTTGTTGTAAATTGAAGAATTACAAGGTTTTGGTGGATTGGGCCTATTGGGCTTATTTGGGTTAATTGGGCCTCACAAGCCCAATTTGGGATTCAAAGCCCATTAAAGCCCAAATTCACATTTTGGGCTCAAGGAAGCTTATGGAAGTCCAAGGCCCACTAAGAAGCCCAAGTTGAAATCACAACAAATTAAAGAGGAGACACTTGAAGCATTGGATGCAAGATCAAGTGGGAGCATATCACTCATCCTTGTGTCATGTTTTGTCCCTTAGGATAAGACTAGGACACACACTTGTTTCGGCCAACAAGTGTGGTCCGCTTAGAGGCTCGTGTTTATGGTTGACCTTATGATGTTTGTATGCTTGTATGATTATGTTTGATTGTGTTTGAATGGTAGATATAGGATATCAATCCGTCACATAGATCTTTTAAAACAAACATATAAAATGGGTTCTAATAATTATTGGTAATTGACGTGACACGTAGTATTTATAAAATAATTAAATAGCCGTCTCACGCCTATAATAAAAATGGTTTTATTATAATTAGAACCGGTGAAAATCGTTTTCATATAACCGTGTTACTAAATGCATGTTAGAACATGGTAAATAGTTTCCTAAATCTAGAATATTGGAAAACTTAAAATCCCTTTTTTTCATAATTACCAAGGAAACAAGTCTAACACCATCCTTTTGTAAGACACTTAACGTATTAGGAAACTTTAAATGGGATAAAGGTCACCTAACCATTTTAGAGCAAACTAATATACTTAAGGTAATATTAACATATTTGTGGGATAAAGGTCACCTAACCACTTGTATGTTAATCTCACACGTTTATACAAGTAGGATGACTTGAATTGGAAACCATGTGATAAAGGTCACCTAAGCATGGGGTCCAATGGTGTTGATGGGATAAACATGCCAACACGAAATAAGGATTTCGAATGGTCCCATACCTCTAGAAGTTGCAAAGGGTTGCAATTGTCAAGGTTGACTACCTTGTTAAATCAAATAACGGGATAAAGGTCACCTAACCGAAATTTGATTTATCGTTGGATTCTAGAATTTAATTATTATTTTAAAATTTGGAATAAAAGGGTATTAATAATTAAATTGTTTATAATACTAAAAGGAACTTTGTTAAATTTTGTAGATGGCCGCTAACAATGCAAACACCTCTACCCATAACACCCGTAACCTATCCTTAAGAACCATCCTTGAAAAGGATCGTCTAAACCATAATAACTTTATGGATTGGTATCGCAACTTGAGAATAGTTCTCAAGCAAGAAGAGATATCATATGTCTTAGACGATCCCATTCCCGACGAGCCTAACGTGGAAGATGAGGAGGCTTATAACGATTGGGTCAACTACACCAAAGATTCGGTGCAAGCCTCTTGCCTCATGTTAGCGACTATGATTCCCGAAATTCAAAAGGATTTCGAGCATCATGGGGCATACGACATGATAACTCAATTGAAGGAAATGTTCCTTCAACAAGCTAGAGCGGAACGTTTCGAAACGGTTCGAGCGTTTCATGCATGTCGTATGGAGGAAACCCAAAGCGTCTCATCTTATGTCCTAAAGATGAAAAGCTACATTGAAAAGCTTCGTAGGTTGAATTGTCCCGTCTCAAATGAGTTGGCTACGGATTTGATCCTCAACTCTTTGACCAAAAGGTTTGAAACCTTTGTCATGAACTATAACATGAACGGGTGGGACAAAAGCATTGGTGAGCTTCACGCAATGCTAAGAACGGCCGAAGCGGGAATGGGTAAAAGGGTTTTACCCGTTCTAACAATCAATGAAGGAAAAAGGGGACATAACTCCAACCCCAAAGCAAGTGTTGCTAAGGGCAAGGGCCACGTCCAAGGAAAGGGAAAGAGGAAAGCCATCACGCCCACCAAACCGAAGGAAAAGAAGCAAAAGGTTGCGGCGCAAGATCCATGCTTTGAGTGTGGAGAGATAGGTCATTGGAAAAGGAATTGTCCGACCTATCTCAATGCGTTAAAAGATAAGAGGGATGCGGGGCATACCTCAGGTATTATCTTTACTATACATATTGAACTAAATGTTATTTCTTCAAATACATGGGTACTTGATACCGGATGTGGAACTCACATTTGCAATTTGTTGCAGGGGTTCAAAAGAAGTAAACAACTCAACAAAGGGGACATTAGTCTCTTTATGGGCAATGGAGCAAGAGTTGAAGTCCAAGCCCAAGGAGACTACTTGTTAAAGCTTCCAAGTGGTTTGGAAGTAATTTTGAAGAATGTTTTGTATGCTCCTAAGTTAAGGAGAAACATTATTTCCGTGTCTCTTTTAAAACAATGTGGCTTTGATCTTAAATTTATAAATTGTGATATTCATGTTTTGATGAATGGCATGTTTTATTTTAAAGCTATACCCATGAATGGTATATATGAAATAGATCAAAGTGGTATGTCACATAGTAGTTCAATGTACAATGTCAACACCAAAAAACTCAAGAAGGACTTGGGTGATTCCTATCTTTGGCATTGTCGCCTTGGACATATAAACAAGAATCGCATGCAAACTCTTCGCAAGAGTGGTATTCTAGAAACCAATGAGTTTGATTCATTTGATGTATGTGAATCTTGTTTACAAGGCAAAATGACAAAGCAACCCTTTAATAAAACTTTTGAAAGGTCAAAAGAATTATTGGGTATCATACATTCGGATGTATGTGGTCCTTTTAGACCAATGACTAGGAATGGTGAAAGATACTTCATTACCTTTATTGACGATTATAGTCGATATGGTTATGTGTACTTAATGAAACACAAAGATGAAGCTTTTGAAATGTTCAAAGACTTCAAAGCTGAAGTAGAAAGACAACTCAAGACCACAATCAAAGTACTTCGTAGTGATAGAGGAGGTGAATACCTAAGTGGTATTTTTCAAGATCATCTTAAGAGTTGTGGAATTATTTCACAACTTACTCCACCTGGAACACCACAACATAATGGTGTGTCTGAAAGGAGAAATCGTACCCTATTAGATATGGTTCGATCGATGATGGCTAGAAGCACTTTACCTCTATCATTTTGGGGCTATGCTTTACTTTCCGCTGTTCGCATATTGAATATGGCTCCAACCAAGAAAGTGGAGAAGACACCTTTTGAAGTATGGCATGGAAAGGCTCCATCGCTATCATTCTTAAAAGTTTGGGGTTGTGAAGCTTATGTAAAGCAATACACCCCAAACAAATTAGAAGTCCGATCCACTAAGTGTATCTTTATAGGTTATCCTAAAGATGATTTAGGATATTACTTTTACGATCCTAGTGAGCAAAATGTTATTATTGCTCGAAAGGGTAAGTTCTTGGAAACTAAGTTCCTTGAGGAAGGAACTAATAGTAGAACAGTGAAATTTGATGAGGATCAAGAATCACAAGATGATACACAATTGGTTGATACTAGCACTCAACAAGAGGTTGTTGAAAGTGATCAAGTGGTTGATCAAAACACACAAAACGTTCGCAGATCTGGTAGAATTAGCAATCCACCTGAAAAATATGGATTTTTTGTAGAAGGTTGCTACGTGGTAGATTCGGATGAACCGACCACATACCGTGATGCAATGTCCAAGAATGATTGTGACAAATGGCTTGAAGCCATGAACGTTGAGATGCAATCCATGTATGACAACCAAGTTTGGGAATTGGTTGAACCACCACTCAACTCCAAAGCTGTTGGAAGTAAGTGGGTTTTCAAAAGGAAAACTGATATGCATGGAAACTTGGATACTTATAAAGCAAGACTTGTAGCTAAAGGTTTCACTCAAACTCAAGGGGTTGATTATGATGAAACTTTTTCGCCTGTGGCAATGCTAAAGTCTATTAGGATATTATTTGCCATAGCTGCACATTATGATTATGAAATCTGGCAAATGGATGTCAAGACCGCTTTCCTAAATGGATATCTTGAGGAAGATGTCTATATGGTTCAGCCTGAAGGTTTTGTCGATCCAAAACATCCTAATAAAGTATGCAAGTTAAAGAAATCAATCTATGGATTGAAACAAGCATCTAGAACTTGGAATCATCGTTTTGATGAAGAAATCAAAAGTTTTGGATTCATCAAGAACGCTGATGAGGCTTGTGTGTATAAGAAAGCTAGTGGGAGTATAATTACCTTCTTAGTATTGTATGTCGATGACATTCTACTATTTGGAAATGACATTCCAACCATGGAAAGCGTTAAGGCTTGGCTTGGAAGTAGATTTTCCATCAAGGATCTAGGTGAAGCTGCCTATATTTTGGGAATAAAGATCTATAGGGATAGGTCAAGGCGCTTGATAGGTTTGAACCAAAGTACATACATTGATAAAATCTTGAAAAGGTTCAAGATGGAAAACTCCAAGAAAGGTTTTGTACCTATTCAAAGAGGGACCATATTGAGTTCAGCTCAATGTCCAAGCTCAAAGGGTGAGCAAGACATGATGAAACAAATCCCATATGCTTCTGCTATAGGATCCATCATGTATGCGATGATATGTACTAGACCGGATGTGTCATGCGCTTTGAGCATGACAAGCAGATACCAACAGAATCCAGGAGACAGTCATTGGATGGCTGTTAAGAGCATATTGAAATACCTTAGGAGAACTAAGGATATGTTTCTGATATATGGATCTGGTGAGGAGGAACTCGCTATAAAAGGTTACACAGATGCGAGCTTCCAAACTGATCGAGATGATTCTCGATCACAATCTGGGTATGTGTTCACTCTTAATGGAGGAGCTGTCTCTTGGAAGAGCTCAAAACAGGAAGTGGTAGCATTGTCCACTACAGAATCAGAATACATCGCCGCTTCATTGGCAGCTCAAGAAGCTGCATGGTTGAAGAAGTTCATTTCTGATCTAGGGGTGGTCTCTTCCATTCAAGACCCCCTAGAAATCTTTTGTGACAACGAGGGTGCGATTGCACAAATCAAGGAACCTCGTTCGCACCAAAAGACAAGGCACATAGAGCGGAGATTCAACTACATAAGGGATGAAGTTGAAAAAGGAAAGATATGTATTCGCAAAGTTGGAACTGATCAAAATCTTGCGGATCCATTCACGAAGCTCCTAGAAAGACCGAAACATGAGCGTCATGCGAGTGGCTTAGGACTTCGATATTCTAGTAATTGGATTTGATCTATTTTGTATTAAAGTTTAAAAGACTTTTGTAATTTAACTCTTTTATATGATTATGGAATCTTGAGTTAAATTCTAATTTTGCATGTTTAATCCATGAATAAGTTATCTTATTCTAAAAGTCCGTAGTCGATCACATTTGTGGGAACAAATATGAAGCAAGACTATTATGAACTAGGATTGGTGGATATTCATAAGGAATGAATATGGAGCATAGGTTTGCTGCCAAAGTTCATAGATATTTGTGGGATACAAATATTGGACTGACCCGCTCTCAATATTACTACATGGAGTCGATTGACTTGATCATTAGTAATTTTGAGTAAAGGAGAATTTCATATTATCCTTAGACCTGAGATGTATACTGGGTCTTGATTTTCACCAAGTATTACACTTTGACTCTCCCCTTTGCTATTCGTAAAAGATGGTACATAAGGATGAGCTCAGGTGGAGTATAAAAGTGATAGTGAGAGGCGTATACAGTCAAGAAGGAATTTGTTCCTCTTATGTGTTGAGAGTTTAGATGTCTAAGGCCTGATAAAGTTGAATTGAAAAGAGAATGATCACCTATGTCTCTTAGATCCAACATGACATCTAGTAACAAAGAGATATAATGATAGATTCACCTAAATCATATCAAGTAAGGGACTTGAAGGGATGATGTTATTGAATGGCACTTCGTCAAACACATTAGGGGTGGTGAACTGTTGTTAGGCGGTATTCACCACTTGCATTAATTTTCTATGTATCTCGTGCAAGTGGGAGATTGTTGGAATTACGTATGCCCGAGACACGTATTTAGATTAATGTGGCTAACTGTGCTTGATCCAAGTCGGGTCATACCCAATAACGAGCTAGATAGACACCGGATTGTATTTGTTTAAGATATGATCTTTAAACGAATACCGAACACAAAGTTTAGGAAATCGGTTTTTCTAAAATTGCACTTGAAAGATTAAAATAAATAATTTGGATTATTTATTTATTTATTTATTTAATTATTTAATTGGTTAAATAATTAAGAAAAGATTATAAAATAGTTTTATAATAGTGTAGGCTAGTTTTATATATGTGATATATATAAATATATAAATCAAAAAAAAAAAAAAAAAAAAAAAAAAGATGGGTGGCCGGTTTTGGGTGGGACCCATCACCACCCCAACAAGCCAATATGATCAAAGTCTCTTGGTTATATTTTTGGTTAAAATCCCACTAGCCTACACATGCATTGGTGCACCTTTCATTTCATTTTTCAAGTGCAAGAAAACTCCCACTCTCCCTCTCTTTTTCCTCTCGGCCGAAACAAGCAAGGAAGGAGGGCTCGGGTGCTCGGTTTTCTAGTGTTCTTGTCCTAACACTCATCCGGTGTTGCTCGTGGGTATCACCTCTTGAGGCATCCTACTCTTGGAGGCTAGTCCATCTTCCTCTTCATATCATCCTACTCTTTTGAGGTAAAAGAGTTATTGTTATTATTAATTTTGTAAGCCTTTTGTTCTTGTAGATTGATCCTATTTCGGGTTTTAGCCTTGTTACATATTGGTATGTTTCATAAAATTAACAATAGGTTGTTGATATTATCATGCTTCCGTTGCTAGATTAGTAAAAATGTTTCAACTAATACTCTAAAATAGATACTAAAACCCAACATTATGTAGGTTATAATTACACATTCCATTAACATATGATTTCTTTAAGTAGCATGATATCCTAGGCAAAGCCATTTTTGGATTACCAAGACTTAGAGAAATACATCATAACTTATATCTCATCATTTCTAAGTATAATATAAGAATCCGTGTTTCGATAATGTATCAAAATATTTCTATCTTTCAAGAACATGAATCGATCATGAACGATTGCCAATAGAATTGACAACCACCAACTTTGAATTAGTGATTTAAGATGGTGAAACATTTCTCATCAAAAGATAATTGTAATATAACCATGTACTTTACTAGACTACACCACATGTTTTATATAATTATCAATTAAAACAAAGCTTCTTCATAGATTTTAGATGGTAAAAGGAGTTTAGCTCATAATGAGCATGATGATAAACATTAAGATGAACGATGATAACAAATACATGATTAAAATTGGAATGATCTAACCAAATGTAGATGAATCTTCCTTCTTAATGATGTTGATGATGGTTGATGATGATGGTTGATGGTGATGACCTCCAAGACTTCAAACTCTTCACTAAACCTTCTATGTGAGTGTTAATATGTGTTTTTATAAGAGAGAATCGGATAGAAATATTTTCAAGGCACACCAAATGAATGCAACATGAGCCACTATTTATAGGCAATCTAGATGGTGAGGCACGGCCCCGTGCTTGGTGATCACGCCCCCGTGCCTTTTTATGACATGTGCCAGATTTGTTTTGTCTTTTGTGTGAGGTGGAAACGGCCCCGTGGTTAGTAGGCCCCGTGGTTTTTACTGACATGTGCCAGATTTGTTTTGTCTTTTGTGTGAGGTGGCAACGGCCCTGTGGTTAGTAGGTACGTCCCCGTGGGTTTTAGTGACATGTGCCAAATTTGTTTTGTCTTTTGTGTGAGGTGGCAACGGCCCCGTGGTTAGTAGGAACAGCCCCGTGGTTTTTAGTGACATGTGCTCAATTCTTCTTTGTCTTTTCTGCATTCCCGTCCACGGCCCCTTGCATGATGAGCACGGCCCCGTGCTTTTGTTTCCAGATTTTGTCTTTTCTTGTGTCAGAAGCATGGGGGCGTGTTTCTTTGTTTTCTTCTGTTTTTCTTCGTCTTTTTGCTTGTTTCTTCGTTTGGGGTTTGGTTTCACCTGAAATTATGTTTTATTATGATAAGTAGCCTTTTATGCTATGTTATTAGATAGAAATTACAGTTTTTAGAGATTATTTGATGCCGAAAAGATGTATATTTCTATGTACATCAAACATCCCCACACTTGAAAATTGCTTGTCCTCAAGCAATCTTCTTATAAATATCCTCTAAAAACAGCAAATTTTGTTTTTATGAGCTTCCGTTTATGCAAAACGTCATGTTCTCACAATGTGAACACTCTTAGCCAAAATGCAACTTGTGATAAATAAGCTTGTAACAAGTTCAAATCTCCACCTTTTGAAGGGTTGCATAGATCAGAAGGTAAAAAGGGTTTTGGTTTAGTGTGAGTAAGAATTGGTATTTTGTGGCGGTTCAAGGGTTAATGGTAAATACAACTTCAATTGATTCTCGGGAGGTTGAGATGTCTTCATTGGTTAGCTCATTTTCTCTGAGTTTTATATATATATATATATATATATATATATATATATACCTAATGACTCTTTTAAGGTCAGATCGTCAAGACCGGTTTTATCGAGGATGTGGATCAATTCTTCCTCAATCCTATTCTGAATATAACTTCCAACTCTAATGGATCGTTCGGCTTTGAGCCTAATAGCCCCTACCCTCATTAGCTTGGTATATTCATGCTGAGACTGAGTTTGACTTTTTCTACATCTTCCTTCGTGGGACCAGTTTCCGCAACCTAAACATCGTTCGTATCTTTTTGCTCTTCTCTTCATTGCGTTTTTGGAAATTCCACAGAATGGTGGCCTTTGTTCGTTTTGGCGCTACTTTTTCCTCACCTCATTACTAAAGAGAAAGATTCTCTCCCTAAGTTCTGGAGGTAACCTAGGTTTTGTGAAGTGTATGCAACAAAGGAAATTGAAATCGAAAGAATGCATTTCCAGTTCTTTAGGGTCTGCCGGTAAAAGACCAGTATTGTATTTTACCGGTGAAAGTGGATAAAATGATCAGATTCTTAGATTTTGTAATTTGATAATGGGTTTGCTGGAATTGTGTAGATATTACCTTCTTCCTTATACAACGCTTCATGCGGTCTTGAAATGAATAATTGCAACAAGTTCTAAATCACATGAAACATATGACTTACTCAAAGCTTCCGAAAAAATATTTATATGGCATGAGGTTTATCTCACAGTAACGGAGGAATTGGGTATTAACGCCATATTTTGCATAAATTTATTCTCAATATTACAAAACTTTTTCTTACCTTTTCACTTTTATGTAATGATTGGTTGTTTGCAAAAAAAATTCTTGGTTTTCTCTTTAGGTTTTTAAGTAATCTTTGTTTGCTGCAAAAATATTTGTTTTAGAGAATTTTTATAATTAGTTGGACAAACAATTGGTCAAGTAATTCCCCTCCCCACACTTGATCTCACAGTGTCCTCAATGTGACAAGATTCATGAAAATATAAAAATTCTAATTAAGTATTCTGGGTAAAAATGGAGAGTTACTTCCCTACGGGTTAACGAAATTTTGACAGAGCGTCTCCTGTTTATCGTCTGTTTTCCTGTTTTTGTCCCTGTATAATATAAAATTGCAAACATCCACAAACAACCAAGCATAAACTGCTGAAAATTGGGTATGGAATCATCCATCCATTGCCCTATCGGGCTAAATTAGTACCTAGAATAATGTTTTTGGCACCCACGACCATAAAAGTATCCAAACCAACATAAAAACAAACAAACAAGTACGAAAAGTAAATTGTTCAAAACACACATAATAAGTTCATAAAATACTACCAACCCGTGCCTGTGCCCGACCTACCAGTGCCGCCAGTCATCAGTTACCTGCATCCGGGTCAAATGGTCCCCACTGCCTGTCCATGCGATAGCCCAAACGATCAATCTTTCGCCTCGTCTCTGCATATTCGGCTGCTCGCTGTGCATCTGAGGCAGCCATATGCTCTATAATCCTGTTAAATGAGGCGGTAGTGTTAGCTGAGAACTGATCAATAAGTCCATAAATACCCTCAAAAGAGTATCGGCTATCGTGTGCTGAACTGGGGCCGGCCCCTGATGAAGATGGGCCCCCTCTCTGATGGTAAGTTCGGCGGCGGTATTGTCTGGGCGGTGATTGTCGTCTCTCATGCACATCCTGTATCATCATCTCTGACGGGTCTTCTGGGTCCCAAACTTGGTTGTTCTTGTCACAAAATCTCCACACACCCGGGCTGATTTGCTGAACCATCTGCATGCTCTCACAGTAATCAAGGTTGAGAGCGATCGTGTCTGGGCTTGGAGTTCCTTCTGTGTCTGCATTATAGGCCTGGTAGAGGTTGTAGATCCAGGGACCACCGAAGATCGGGGAATTTCCTCGGGCAGTAGCATTTGTCATGAAAAGTTTGCAAAATAGCATAGTGATATTGCATGGTATTTCGTTTTTATGCAGTACAATGCCCAAAGATCCTTCAGGTTAACAACCCCCACACTCTGTCCTCTAGCGTTGACGGTATGACTTAGAAAACGGTGGATGTACCTCATCAGCGGGTCACGCAGGGCTGTGCTTTTAGAGACACTTGGTCTATACGTTGTTGTTCCATAACTCAATTGTTCCCAAGCTTCTTCCCTTATGGCACCTGCTACGGCTTCATCATTGTCACCTTCATCTGTAAATGTTGTTTTTGCTTCGAAACAGATGTCGGTGTCAGTTTCCTCGGCCGTGTAAATACCCAAATCAATTCCCAGTTGGGTGACAGAAGTTGTATGCCAAACACCCCCACATCGGAACTTGATTGCCTTGGTATCCCACATGTCAAACCTTTTCTTCTTTATGTTTAACGAGGCTAGGAATTCTTTTGTGAGTTCCGTCACTGAATCCCCTGTCTGGTTAAAAACTCGTCTCCAAGGTCCCTTCACAATGCTTTGATAGCGGTCCCATTGGTTTACGTTTCTTAGGGTGTCTTCACATGCACGGAAGTGGGCTTCTGGATATCTGTTGTTGAGATACGTTAATCTTTCGTTTGCCATCGGTCCTTTGTCTTGCGATTTCCGAAGACTAGGAATGCATGAAAATCTTCCCCATACTCAGCCATCTGCAATTCACACTTAAATTAGTCAAAACTTCATGAAAAATTTTCATTTTGCTGAAATAGAAAGCAAAACACGGCGGTGTGCTTTCAGAAGCACGGTACCGTGCTGCTGCTTCTGGTTCAGTTCCTTTGATGTTTGACTTTTGGTTGACCACTACTCGTGTTGTTTTGGGCACGGCTCGTGTTTTTAATATCGATTTCTAACTTACTCAGACTCGAACCCTCGTTTCTAACCGGTTATATCAATTGGGTTTAATGGTATGTCGGGTATTTATGCAAAAACCCAAAAAACGAATTGTTTCTTTCAATTAAACCCTAACCATCAATCATTCAACAATCTATTCATCATAAACAAGCATAATAACCCATACCCTCTTCGGTTTTTGACCCGATTTGGTCGATTTGAACAATTTTAGGGTTAATATAAACCTAGAATGACGAATTTGGACAATACAATTGTTAAATTAACATACCTTAGGTTTAGAATTGACGAATTGATGAAGAAATTAGCAAAACAATTGAAGGTCGGCGGTTTTCGGTTTAGAATGCAGTGAAAAATAGGGTTGGTTGTGTGAGAAAGTTATTTTATCAAGTTAAAACTCGTAACTGCCCTGACACCAAAAACACGGCCCCGTGCTTTTAGAATCACGGTACCGTACTGCTTAGTGCAGACAGTACTGTTTTGTTATTTGTCGAGCTGGTTTGTTTTTAACTGGGTTTTTATTTTCTGGTTATTCTAAACTTGGTAATTTAAAAATCCTAATTTTCATTAAAAACATAAAAGTAAAAACATAATTAAAGATAGATGAAATGAAAAGTACAACAACAATTCTCGGGTCCTAACACATAGCACTAGCGGGAACAACTTAAACATGAAACAAAGTCAGAACTTCAACGGACACCACTCCCGAACAAGTCCTGGATGTGTGGTGGTGCTCGTTTGGCTTCCAAAAGTTTTTCAAGCTTTTTGTTAAGCGTGACGATTTCTCGGTTGAGAAAGTTAAGTTTGGAAGTCACATCCTTTGGTGGCCATCCATAACATGGAAGTTCTCGAACCTAAGCAGGTCGACTTTGTTAATCAACTCGACTACTCGAGCCTCGGTTTGCATGTTGCTCTCAACTAGATCTCTTATGATGCATTGGAGTTTCATGATTTGTTCCTCGAGGAAGGAAGATTCATTTTGTTTCCCCTTCTTCACTGGCCTCCATTCAACCCGTTTTCCTTCCATTTAGGTAGTTTTTGTTTGGTGTGAATGGAATAGTGAATTTATGCATGCATTATATAGAGACTGGAAAGTTTAACACGGCCCCATGTTTTTGGAAGCACGGCCACGTGCTGCTAGAGGAATAAATGTTTCTGAGTCAGAGAATTGTACGGAGTAAGCGCGTATAATGCTGAAGATTCTGGGGTGACCATGGCCTCGTGCTTAGGAAAGCACGGCCCGTGCATTTTGTCACAGTGATTTTTTTCTTTTAAATTTTCAACACGATTTAAGATCCGGAATTTTTTAGAATGACGTTTATTGTGATAATTTGGAAGTTTGGTCATCTAAAAATTACTTTTCATTAAATAAAGATACTAGAACAATTTCGGGATAAGCCCGGGTTTCCTAAGAAAAGAAAATAATCGGGTTAAGCGCGAAGTCCTAACACATTGTGCTTAATACACTTGTTTACACATAAAAGCATAAAATTAAGTTTCCTAGAGTTCCCCGAAAGGCTCTCCTCCTCCGAATGGTCCTGGTGGTGGAAAATACGTGAAACCGAGAACTTGAAACTGGAGTTGCTCGTTGATGTCTCGGAATTCCATTTTCATGTTTTCCACCAATTTGGTGAGTTGCACGAGACGCATCTCCGCAAGGAGATTCATTTCGGTGAGTTCTTTCACGAGTTCTTGAAGTTTCAAGAGAAGCTCGGTTTTGGAAACATGGCGGGCATCGTTTCTCGGATGTCGGGAAACGGGAATTGCTTCATTCATCTCAGTTGGCATGTTTAATTTTCAGAGGTTTTTGGTTTCGGTTTTGGTTTGTGCAAGAAATGCAATGACACAAGGTGCCTTTTATAACCAAACAGGAAACCGAGCACGGTACCGTGCTTTTAGAAGCACGCCCCCGTGTTTTTGTTCTGACAATTCTGTTACAAGCCAGTCTGACTGAGATTTTTGCAGCGAAGATGCCGGCCCACATTTTTAGGCACGGGACCGTGCTTTTGGAAGCACGCCCCCGTGTTTTTAATAATTTTTTTTATATATATTTACAAGGTCTGGTTTTGAGAAGGTCTTGGCCAGACCTTATTTCCTTAATTTCTTAATCAAGAAGTTTGGAGGGTTAATACCTCCAACACTTCTTTAAGTGTACCGTCTATATATGGTTTTAATCGATGCCCATTTACCTTGAACTTCTGGCCGTTTGAATTTGAAATTTCGATGGTTCCATAGTCAAAAACTGTTTCGACTATGTATAGACCTGTCCATCGGGATTTCAGTTTTCCTGGGAAAAGACGTAAACGAGCGTTATATAACAGTACACGATCGCCAGTTTGACAATTTTTATTTCCTTTTAAATGAGCGTCGTGTATGCGTTTAGTCTTCTCCTTTTAGGACCAAGAATTTTTGTAGGCCATTGTTCTCAGTTCCTCGAGCTCATGTGTTAGTGCACGGTTTTGTGTCTTGAGTCTTTGTAATTATCATTAACGTATTTGTTTTATATTTAATGTAATAAACAATTAAGTTAAAGTCTAGTTCGTTATATGTATTGTCTAGTTCGCTAGGGGATGTTAGCGAACTAAGACTTAAGGTTATTCCCTCTCATTCGTTAGGGGATGTTAACGAATCAGAGGATGATTCGTCTTATTAATGTATGTAACGAAGTAACGTCTGGTTCGCTAGGGAATGTTAGCGAACCAGACCTATCTTCTATATATAGTGAACACTGTTCACGTTTAATTTAAGTTTTGAGAGTTAGTTAACGAAACCCTATCCAAATCCTCTCTCGATCTTCATCCTAACATTATAACATCACTAATACATAAATACTGATAATATATACACACATATAACACCGAATCAAAGTTAATTATGAGCTAGATCTATAGTTAATGTATTAATCGGTTAACACAGATCCGAGGTATGTTAATTGTTAGTAGATTGATAACTATCCGGGTTCCAACAAGTGGTATCAGAGCCGTTGGAACTCAATTACACTTTATTTGGTGTTTAATTTGTTTTTGATATTGTTAATATTCTGTTTGAGTGAATTTGAATCAATTTTAAGTTGAATTGATTGGATGGATGAATTGGATTGAATACGAGTTGGTTAAAGTATTGGAATGGTTTTGTGAATTGGAATTGAGTTTTGGTTTGGTTTTGAATCGATTTGGTGTTGTTTTGGTTTAAGGCCGAAACAGGGTTCGTGTTTTGGTAAATTTGGATTGGTAATCGTAGATGTTTGGTATTGAGGATTAGCGTATTGGTTTCGCGATTGTGTTACGAGGATTTTGGTTGGTCATTTGTGTGATTTGGTTTAGTATCGAGAGTGTATTACAAATTCTGAGTTTCTGGATTTCTGAGTTGATGTTCATCATTTCCAGATTTCTGGAAATCTTGTGTTGAAGATTTGAAGATTCAAAGATGAATATGATTCGTTATCATATTTATGGTGATTCTCTATCTTGTTTCCTTTGATTCGTTCATTAAGTTCATCAATTTGTTATTCCTTTCAAGTGATTCGCTAGCCAGTTCGCTATAATAGTTGATTCGTGTGATCTAATTCGTTATTTGAGGTTAACTGATTCGTGTGACACGCGTCCACTTTGGGATTTGTGTCATAACAACCTTTGCCACGTGTCATAAGGTGTCAGAGTTTGTTACAAACGGTTGTAACAACCTGATGCGTTATAGTTGATTCGCTAATCAACTGTAGCTGATTCGTTATCCATTTCGCTAAGTATTTCTTAGTAATTCGCTACTGAAGAATCTCTAATTCGTTAAGTTTTTCTCATCAGTTTGATTGCTAATTCGTTGGCCAGTTTGTTAGTCAATTCGTTAGTTTGACTTTCTGATTCGTTAACTTTTTGATTCGTTGGCTGATTCGTTAAACTCAATTGTGATTCGTTGTCTGATCAATCTTAACTTCATAAAGATTTGATTCGTTAGATACTGTTCACAGTTCGCTACAACTGTTTACAGTTCGTTACATTTACCATCCATTCGTTAATCTTATTCGCTTATTGATTCGTTAATCCATTCGTTACACCCTTGTATTTTTGAAACTTGTCAAAAAAAATAGCCGGTATGTATGCATTAGCGTCTCAAAACATGTTGATGCAACAAATGTTGCAACTTGATACCGAGATAGGTTCACATTCGAAATGTCCAAGATTGATGAAGTTCAGTGATTTTGTCAAATGGGAAACTCGGTTTCGTGCTCATCTCGGTTCAGTTCATCATGACTGTTCATATTGTTTAGATGAAGTTTATACCGTTCCTATGATTGGAGATGAGACTATTGGTTATACACCAAAGGCTATCTCACAATACTCAGTTGAAGAAAAGAAAGCATTAGAGATAGAGACAAAAGCTTATTCTACTCTAACTATGGCTTTGCCTGAGAATATTTTTCATCAAGTGGGTAGCATAAAAATATATGCTTCTTTGTTTCAACATATCCGAATGAGGAGCATGGGAAACACTGCTGAAAGCAAGAAAGTGATGCTTAAGTTTCAATTCAGAAATTTAATTTACTCAAAGGTGAGACAGTTGAAGAAATGACAACGAGATTCAATCAATTAATTGCTGAAATGGACAAGATGAGGTTAGAAGTTTCTGAGAGGGATAAAATTGACACTATTAAGAGTGTACTCCCAAGTTCTTATTCCACATTCTTAATGGTTCTCAAGGAGAATAATTATTTCTTGAATGAAAATTTGACTGCTATTGAATTCTTACAAAAGATTGAAGCTAGGGAATATGATCTTAAGTGCCAGAAATCTTCTAAGGAAACTCAAGATCCTTCTTTCTATGGTGGTAGTATGCCTCTAAGTTCAACTATTTCTCCATTGACTGCTTTCCTTACTCAAGCTGCAAGTGAGAATGCTACTACAATGTATAGTGATCCACGAGCCTGTTTCTACACAGCTGGAAATACTAGATCTTCTGGTATCTCTGGTTCATCTAGAGGATCGGGAACTTCATCATCTACAAGTCAATTTTCATCTCAAACTAATGTAAACATAAAGGAGGTTGAACAAAACTTTGCATTTTTGTCTGCCTTTATGTCCTCTTACGAGAATTTGGTGAGTAGCAAGATTGCAACTAGTGATTTAACCGATGAAGATTATGATCAAATTAATCCCTATGATCTCGAGCTCATGGATTTAAAGTGGAACATGGCAATAATTGTTCGTAAGGTAAAACGATTTATGCAAAGAACCGGAAAAGATCTTCCTGCCCTGAGTAAGAAGTTGGGTTTTGACTAGTTGAAGGTAAAATGTTATAACTGTCAAGAATTCGGGCACTTTGCGAAAGAATGTGACAAGCCAAAGAAAGAGTATACTGTTCCTCGTGGTCAAATCAAAATTCCTCCACACCACGGGTCAATGATGCTGAAAAGAAATTGTCTACTTCTGGGTCACATGCAGTGTTAGCTGATGGAAATGATTGGTCACAACGACTATTGTGCAATGAAAATCAAGCTAATCTAGCTATGTTTGGGTTTCCTGAATACGTTCAAGATATAAGTGAAAGTGAAGTTTCTTCTGATGCTGAAACTGAGTCTGAATCTGATAATTCAAGTGAAAAGCTTCCAACTAGCTTTGCTTGTATGGCGAAGATCAGTGATTCTACCACATCTGCTTGCATGGCCAAACAAAGTGAGGTTAGTAATTCTGCTTCTAAGGTATCATGTGTTGATTGTGATTATAATAAATCTAAAATTGATTCATTAAAACTTCAAAATGATAATATGCTAAAAGAGATTGTGTCCTTAAAAGATACTTATACACAATCCTTGACTTCTCAAATGAATTCAAGAGAGAAAATTGAGGCTTTAACTATATGTAATCATGATCTCAAAGCTGAGTTATCTGTGAAAATAACAATTAATGACCAAAAGTTTCAAGAAATTTTGAAACATCGTTCAAAGATAACTGAGCTTGAGAATGAGGTTCTTGAGTTAAAGAACAAATTGGGGAAATTTTGAAATTCATCTTTTCTGTTGAATGAAATTATCGAAGTTTCTGGAAAACAAAAGGAATCAAAGAAAGGTATAGGTTTTGTTGAAATTCCTCCAACATTTCACAATGATTATAAAATTAATCCTTTTGCTCCAACTGAGAAAGATGTTATTCTTAAAGAGCCTGCGATTTCAGAAAATTCTAACCCAAGTAAGTCTGAAACTCTTAATCCCCAATCTTTATCTCAGAAACCTCATGTTCAAAGTAACAAAGTTTTTGTTGAAAATGTTGACAAAGTTATCATTGAGGATGTGTTTGAACCGGAAATTATACACAAGGACAAGAACATTCCAAGTTCTAATCACATACTGTGTGAACCTCATGAATTTGAGGAGGCTGTGTATGGTTCGCACACAACTAAGATGAAACAAGATGTTTTTGTTAAACCAGTGAAGGCTAAGAAACCAGAAAAACCCAAAATTTCTGATGAGGATTTGTTACGTTTTATAAATCCTAATGCACTTAAGCCATCATCTGCTCGTGTATTTAAGTTAAAGGGGATGGATACAATGTTCACTGAAAAAGACATTCTAATAAGTATCATCAAACCTAAACTCATTGAGAGTGTGTTTTACAATGAAACCTCCAAGGTTCGTGAACTTGAACGTCAATATGCTCATGCGAAAATATCAGCTTCATCTGACACATTAACTAAAGCAAAACAAGTTTTGAAACAGGCTAAGAAAATTAACTTTGTGAAGTCAACTGGGACAGACACATTGAAAAGTTTTTCGAACTGTTCTAATTTAGATTTTTACTTGAAAAAGAAATCTGAATTATCTGATGATTTTTCTAAGAGCATGACTAAGAATGTGAGTCATCAATCATCATCTGTGTCACATGTTCCAACAAATTTTCAACATCATCATGTTGACATGCTAAGTTGTTTTCTTTGCAGTCAACAGGGTCATGTAGTAAGAAATTGTGGCCAGAAGAACTATCAGAATCTTCATCCTTTTATCAAGGATCATTCCAAACCGGTTCCTTTGGTAAAGGAGATTTTGAAACGACCTGTGTCATGTGCCGATGATACTCATATTATGTTTTCGAACATACATCCTCGAAAAGTTGTTCATGTGAATGAAACTCATGGTTCCGTTAAACCTAAGTTTATTCCTACTGAACCACTGTGCAAAAATGTTAATTCAAATGTGGTTCAAGCCGCTTACTTAAGACGAAAGTCTAGGAAGCCTATAACTTATTCTCAAGTTGCTGAACAACAATTGAATGCAACTAAGGTTAATTTTTCTTAAGAAAACCAAAAGGTGCCCATGACTGAGGCCTGGGCTGCTTTTTGAACTAATCATTTTTCTTGTGTGTGTAGGGTTCATCCAAGACCATTTCTGGTTAAAACTGGATCATGGACAGTGGATGTTCTCGTCATATTATTGGAAATCTCAACCTCTTATAAATTGTGAGAAATATTCAAGGGTTATGTGGCGTTTGCTGGGAATTCTGGGGGTATGATTACACAGGAAGGTGATGTTTCAAATGGGAAGATTACGTTTGAGAAAGTTAACTATTGTGATAAAGTGGATCATAATTTATTGAGTGTGTCGCATATTTGTGATAAGCAATACACTACGATATTTACAGATAAAGAGTGTCTGATCTTGAAACCAGGTTATATGATTCCCGAGGACATGGTTGTCATGCGATCACCACGATCAAATGATATTTATGTCTTGAATATGAATTCTAAAGTATCTACATCGATCGAAATGTGTTTTGTCTCGAAATCAACCGAGAAAGACTCAATGCTTTGGCATCGAAGAATGGGTCATATACATGTTCGAAAGATGAACTACCTAATGGCAAACGGTTTGGTAGAAGGGGTGTCATTAAAGAACTTTAAATTATCCGATCACTGTGTTGCTTGTAAGAAGGGCAAACAGAAGAAGAAACCACACCCATCTAAGGTATTAAATTCCATTGATACTCCGCTTGAACGACTTCATATGGATTTGTTCGGTCCAGTGAATCGTGCGAGTATTTCTGGAGACTGGTACTGCCTGGTTGTTATAGATGATTATTCACGATATTCATGGGTTTTTATTTATGAGCTCTAAAGATCAAACACCGGGTCTTGTTCAAAATCTAATAACTAAGATCGAATCACTTTACAAACTGAAAGTGAGGAGAATTCGAAGTGACAATGGTACTGAATTTAAAAATACCGTATTGGATTTCTTTTGTGTACAAAAAGGGATTCATCGAGAATACAGTGCCCCATATGTACCACAACAGAACGGTGTTGCTGAACGAAAGAATAGAACTTTGATTGAAGCTGCAAGAACTATGCTTGCTGATTCTAAGCTTCCTGTCCAGTTTGGGAATGAGGCTGTGAATACGGCTTGTTATACCCTCAATCGAGTTCTAACTGTTAAACGACTCAAGAAGACCAGTTATGAATTATTGAATAATCGTAAACCTAATTTAAAGTATTTGGAACCTTTTGGGTGTCCTTGTACTATGTTAAGAAGGGATGTGGGTAAATTTGATGAAAAGGCCATTGAAGGTTATTTCTTGGGGTATGCGTCTCCTAAGAAACGGGTATTTTATTTTACGTCTGGTTGTGTTAAAGAGTGGTACCATGTTGACTGTCAAAAGTACACCACTCCTCCACAAGGGAAAGGTCCCGACTGGATGTTTTACTACGATGGCTTGTTCAATTCATTTACTCCATCAACCGATCATCCAGATGATTATTTAGTCCCTGCTTATTTTGAAGAACATTTAGAAATGCCAAGATTTGCAAGTTCAAATGATGTTGAAGCTCCATTGGTTGCTCCAACTGAAGAACTTGACAATGAGTCTCCTGTTCATCATGATAATACTTCTACTTCATCTGATGATAATGAAATTGTGGATCAAGTTATTGAACTTGACAGTGATGTTTCATCTCCTGAATTGGGTGAACATTACACTAATTTATTCGAAAATGTTGCTATTTCTGAAAATCCTACTCTCAGGATTTATAATTACCATCCACAGGAAAACATTATTGGAGACCTTGATGTGGGAGTTCAAACTCGTCGTCAAGTTGCTTCCTCTGGTGAAAATAATGTTTTATGTGCTTATGCCGATTTACATTCCACTGGTATTGTAAATACAGCTAAATTCTATTGTTTTTTTTATCCCAAGTTGAGCCTACAACTCCTCGTGTGGCTCTGCAAGATCCATCTTGGGTAGAATCCATGCAAGAAGAATTACAGCAATTTGCACGTTTAGGTGTTTGGGATCTTATTGACAAACCTGCTAGAGTCAAGAAGGCAATTCCAACTAAGTGGGTATATAAGTGTAAGAAATATGATCGTGGGGTAATTGTGAGAAACAAGGCACGTTTAGTGGTGCGAGGTTTTCATCAGCAAGAGGGTATTGATTACACTGAGGTGTATGCTCCAGTTGCAAGATTAGAGTCGATTCGAATCTTCCTGGCATATGCTGCTTACAAGAATATCAAGGTGTATCAAATGGATGTTAACAGTGCTTTTCTCAATGGTGAACTTCATGAGGAAGTGTTTGTTTTACAGCCTCCAGGCTTTTAAGATCCTGATTATCCTGACCGTGTTTACCGATTAAACAAGGCATTATATGGTGTACATCAAGCCCCGAGAGCTTGATATGGCACGCCCGCCGACCATCTGACGGATAACGGTTTCAAACGTGGAACTGTTGACTGCACTTTATTTTATAAAAATATTAGTGATGATCTTCTGCTCGTTCAGATTTATGTTAATAACATAATTTTTGGGTCTACAAACGACACGTTGTGTAAGGAGTTCGAGAAGTCTATGCAAACCAAGTTAGAGATGAGTTCGATGGGAGAGATGAATTTCTTTTTAGGGTTGCAGGTTCATCAGTCTGCGAAGGGAATCTTCATTCATCAGACAAAATATGTGAACGAAGTCTTGGGCCGATTCTAGATTACTGCCGGAAAAATCCCTTCTACTCCTCTTCCCGTGGGTCATAATTTATCACCGGATGAATTGGAGGATACCGTTGATTCGACCCTCTATCGTGCCATGATTGGTTTTTTAATGTATTTAACTGCTTCTCGACCCGACATAATGTTTGCTATTTGTTTATGTGCTAGGTACCAAGCTAGTCCCCGAGTGACTCACCTGGCAGCGGTCAAGCGTATTCTGCAATATCTACGGGGAAATCCTGACATCGGGTTATGGTACCCCAAAGATGATACTTTTGATCTTACCACTTACTCAGACTCAGATTATGGAAGATGCAAGCTCAATTTCAAGTCTACTACAGCGGGATGTCATTTCTTAGGAAGCCGGCTTGTTTCCTGGCAGTGCAAGAAGCAGACAACGGTCTCCACTTCAACCGCCGAAGCTGAGTAGGTTGCAGCCTCGAGTTGCTGTTCCCAGGTTTTGTGGATACAACAACATCTTCGCGACTACGGTTTGAAGTTTCTTACTACTCCCATCTTGATTGATAATTCTGCTGCTATTAGTATCACCAAGAATCCCGTACAACATTCTAAAACGAAACATATCAATAGTTGATATCATTTTATACGGGATTGTTATGAAAAGAAATTAATTGATCTTGAGAAAGTGCACACTGATTTTCAAAAGGCCGATCTATTTACCAAAGCGTTTGATAAAACACGTTTTAATTTTTTGCTTGGTTTAAATGGATTGAAGACCCTTGCTGAGATCCTAAAATTAGGATAATTATCTTTACTTTTATTATTGTTCTAGTTTAAATTTCATACTGTTTTTAGATTTTAGTGGGTGAATCTTAGAAAATACAAAAAATATTGTGATTTGAGTTTGTATAGATAAAACCCAAAAACATTAGAAAAATTTTGTAAAACCAAAAATATTGTGTTATTTCATGTTTTATTTTAATATTTGTAAAACCAAAAACATTTTAAAAATTAGAAAATACCAAAAAGATTGTGATTTTGCATGTACAGAAAAATTTTGAAAAAGAGAAAAAGAATGTGAATTTTCTTGTTTTGTAAAGAAAAATCCGAAAAGACAAAAAGATTGTGTTTTTAGTTTGTAATGAGAAAAACCAAAAAGATTTTTGCTTATGATCGCTGAAAATTATGTCATTTACTTCTATTTCGAAGAACATATACTTGTATATGTTTCGTTCTGATAATTTCTTGGAAATCTTCTGGTTAGCCATTTATCGGACAAACGGAAAGTACTTGGGGCGTTCGTTTAGCTGTCTACATTATTTTTTAGCTGAGAATTTAGTCAGTTATTTAAGTTTGTGAAGCATGCTTGCATGTATTGGTCATGTCCTCTACTTGTAGATGGATAGGATAGCCATTAGTTTATGAACTTAAATTAACTGGGGCAATTTAAATCATTTAGTTTTATGCTCCTCAAAATTTTGAGTTTTTGAAGCAAAAAGAGAAAATGATAGTACATTGATTATTTGACCCCAAATCCAGAAAAGAAATAAGCTTAAAAGGCTGTGTGCTTAATCATCGGTGTATTGATAGGTCTTAAACAAGCAGTTAGAGTAAAGTAAGTGATATAAACTTAAAGAAAAGCCAAATTGAAAGAGATGTTAGTCTCTAGCAAAAATCTCGGTGAAGATGGCAGAAATGTAATAACCGATCATACTCAGGCCTTATAATTGTTGATCACCCAAAAATATAATAAAACAAATAACAAGCGTTAGGATTCTGGACACTGTGAGTCTTTATGTGGCTTAATCATCTGGGTATTCATAAGCATGAATATTTCACTCGCTTTCTAGAGCAAACCCAAAGTCATTAAACTTGATCACCGCTGTACTTTGTACAATCTAAATTACTGACTTGATCAAAATCCACTGTTAGTCATACAACTGTTCCTCCCTTGCGTGCGTCTTAATACCAATAAGAAACGGACCCCAGAGGATACAATGTATGTAAGCCGACAGATGGACTCGTGCATACTCACTCACAGTAAAGGAAACTTGATGCATTGCTCAGAGTTTCTCAATTGGTATAAAATTTTGATCAACATTATAATGGTTTAAGTCAAGTTGGGGTGATTTGGCAAAAATCAAATTAAGCTTGAACCGAGATTAGGGGTTGATAGTTTCTGATATTCTGTGCGCTAATTGAACCATAAATCTTATCACAAAAATGCTCGAAGGTTTTTTATAAGATTTAAGTGGACAACAATATCAATGACCGACTTAACGCCAACAGTAATATAGCTGAAATATAAAACTGTGATGGAAGGGCATTTTGGTCAATATGATTCTTTGCTCAAACTCAACAAAAATTACAAAAATATGTACTGCTTTTGATAAATCATTGAAAAACACACAAAAAAAAATTGTCCAATTTTTATGTTCGGATGCTTCTTTGTACATACATTCTTTAATTTTTACAAAATACCATAAATAATTTATCTTTCGTAGTTTACATATTTTTTTAATGATTTTAAATTATGTTTCGTAAAAGTGAAACACTTTTTTAAGGTATTCAATTATCGGGATAAAAAGGTTCTCGATAATTTATTTAAGTTAATATTTTTTATTATTTATTGATTAATTCATTTAATTATTTAATTTAAAATTAAATAAATTTTTTAATTCAATAAAAGCTACTTCGTTAATTATGGATAACGAACTAGGTGATTCTTTAGCGAACTGGTTTCTAGTTCTCTCACCTAATTCGCTTCCGCACTTTGCAACGAATCATCTCTACTTCGTTATACATATTTAACAAATCAAGACACGAGTCATGTCTTGTTCGCTACTCTAAGGTAACGAACTGGAATAGCGAATTATCTAATTCGTTATTTATAATTCAAACGAATTGCTTAATTCGTACATAAGGTACTTCGGGAAATGTGTAAGGCTATATAAGACAAAGTGAACGAACAGTCCTTCACTGTTTATCATCTTTCTTCAACCTAAAGTAACCTATTCAAATTTTTCTCTGAACTTCGACCTTTAATTTTCGACATTTCAAGGATACCATTGTGTTTCTAAGGTATAGATGATCACCGCGGTGTGATTTTCGTCAAAAAAATGACTGAGATTTGATAGATTAATTATGAACTTTTGTGTTCTAAGGGTTTTTCCGAGTTCAAAACCCTGATTTGTTTATGTAATACTGTGTTCTTGTAATTGATATATAATCATTTGTGATCAGAATGCGTTTCCGAGCCCCTTGGTAGACTTTAATCGACGAATGATTTCAGTTTGCCGGGTTGATTGTATGTTAATGGTTTCGGGGTTCTTTTTTACTCTGGTTAACCTTAGTTATTTTCTGGGTTTTGAGTCTCAATCTCAACACCATGAGCTTCGTATTGTGTTTCCGAGTTTACTACACATAATGTTTTGATTATCCGACGATAGTTATGGATTAATTGAAGCTTGATTTGTGTTGTTGACTATCGGTGTTCATCTTAATTTTGACTTTGACTATGTGAGTCAAAGATTAAGTCAAAATTCTTGACCAATCGTTATCCTTAGCGAATTTGAACTGCTTTGTGTCCAATTCGTTAAGGTAATATACGAACTAGCTCATCGAACCACTTTCTCACCGAATCAAATACTGATTCGTCAAATCTGTAACGAACAAGACTTTAGTTCGTTAATCTTTTATAGTTATGACGTTGTGTCTCTTTCGTTAATTTATTTACCTGATAGCGAATTACTTGATTGTTATTACATGGTAACAAATCAGAGTGATATTCATACGAATGACATATCATTTTAATGATTTAATTAAATTAAAATCACCTTTTGCATTAAATACATTATTTCAACCGTCTAAATACATTAATTACACACGACACACTGTAATTATTTCTTCATATTACTCATACATTTCTAAATTCTATTCAGTTAAAATGGCTGATCAAGTAAATCAAGATCCACCGGCTGTCGATCAAGGGCAACAAGAACAACCACCACAGGAACAACCTCCTCAAGAGGATGTTATTTTGTTACCATATGACACGAAACACAACATCTGTGCATATATTGATCAAGATATTGCTGACGTTGACGTTGGAGACATGTTAGCATTCTTAAGACGTTCAGTGATACGTTATGCAATCACTGCTCAACCCAGAGTGTCTCTAAATATTATTAGGCAGTTTTGGGATACTGCTGAAGTTGTTGAGGCAGAAAATCATATTCGAGCCACAATTAATCAAACTTCTATTACAATTAATGTGGGAGTGGTTCGCCGCGTACTTCAATTTGGTGACAATGATGACAACCCGAGTGAGTTTGACAAGCAGTTGATCAAGGGTTTATTTACTCGTCTACGTTATGGTGGCAATATTGATAAGTCTATGTTGAACAAGAATGGTTTATGCCCACCATACAAGTATCTTCTTCATGTTTTAATTCATTGTATGAGTGGTCGACGGTGGATTTGACGAATGTAGAAGTAGTATACAGTCAGCTTTTGTTGCTCGTATTCTCAACAAGCCGTTTAACTACTCTGAGTTAGTTTATGATCATCCGCAAGAGCAAGTTCAGCAAACACTTCAAAAGAAGAAGTTTTTAAATTATCCTCGCTTCCTACAACTAATTATTGAAGAATTAATTCCCAATTTAGTCATTGATCAAACTCAAGTGAATGATGAGTTTCCTATGGAACATATGAAAGCTGATACAGTACATAGTATGTTGGTGTATCGAAAGGAGAAGCCAAAGGATAAACGAATGATTGGTCATATAATTAATCCTAATTATGTATGTCCTCCTAATGAACGCTGGATCCACGATGACTCGGATTCTGAGCGTGAAGGGGGAGAAGGTGGGAACGATGATGATGGGAATGATGATGGAAATGATGGAGATGGTGGAGCTGGTGATGCTGCCTTTCAGGAGAAACAGGAGGCAGTAAATGCTGCATTAGCTGCCACCATTGTAGCTCAACAAGAACGTAAAAGGAAAGGGAAAGCAGTGGCAACGGGCGAGCCATTGAAGACGAGACGTGTTTCAGCTGGGGCTGGGATCATTATTGGTGTCCCCCACCTCGTCAATCAATGCCTCAACACTCGGTAGTGCCGCCTACTACTAGCACTCCGATGCTTACATTGACTACGACGATGGTGTCCCATGAAAGGCTTGGTTTAATTTCTCAAATGACGTTATCTGAAATATCAAGGCCTCCTGCTACATTGTCAAAAATCCCTTCAACACCATCCATAAGGCCTCCTCCTCCTCGTCCTACTCCACCTCCTCCAAGTGATGTCTCGTTTATAAGAATCACTTGGCCTCAGGGACCGATTCAACCTGTTCATCCCTCACTATACAACTTGCCACCAAACCGTCAGACTGAGATGCTACTGAATCTTCTCCATCTTTATGAAAACCAAATGGCAGCTGACCGTCAGAATCAAGAACGTCTTATGGAGAATCAAAGACGGATGATGAGTTATATCTCATTTTGTCAGAAGGAGACTAAAGCGATGCGAGCGATTGTTGAGTCTCAGGGGGTGAAAATGAAAGAACAAGAAGAATTAATTTTGCAATTGACTTGCAAAGAAGATGCCCTTAAGAAACTCAAAAATAACGATCAAGATCCTGACGAGTCTGGTGCAGGAGTTGAGCCTAAACAATCGCATGGTTCATCTTCCGGTGCTGGTACAAGTGGCGGTGAAGACTCGGGTAAACAGATTATTATATATCAAGATCCAACTGCTACTAAGCCAATTGAGATGATTGCGGCTAATACTGTGATATTTGTGGATGGATCGGGGATGGTTAGAAGTGTGGTGAACAAAGATGAGATAGAGGTTGGTGAGTTTGTGTATAGTTCTCTGACACAGGAGTAGATTTCTATATTGCTTGGGCTGAATGACGATCAGTTGACTGCTTTAGAGACTGAGCCTGATGTAGAGGTAGTGAATGAGGAAGGTATATCGGATGATCCGTCAATTCAAATGAATACGGACTTTATTTATGAAGATGAGGATGTTGAGATGGAATATGTAACTGCTGAGGAGTATCCGGACTTGTTTCAACACACTAATGTTGATCAAGGTGCTCCGATATTTGATGAACAGACGGTTAAAGCGGCAGAAGACGAATTGGAAAAAGTATTGAAGTGTAAGCGGACAGTTCATTCACTTGAAGTCATAACTGATGATGATATTGCAAGATGGTTCAAACACCAGAAGGTGGGTAAAATTATCAGTGCGTATCGATATGTTGATCAAGAACGGAAAGACACTGCTGCTGCATGGGTTAAAGAAAACCAAATGACCTCCTTCAAGACTGTTTCCAAGGTACATGGTGATATTATCTCATGGCTTTATGATTCTAAGCTTAAAGTATGTATAATTAAGTGGGAGAAGGGGATCCAGTACTACGAAACGATGAAGGATGTACTTACTTTACCGCGTTGGGATCTTCGTACCCTCGCGAGACATCCATTTATCAATCGTGGTGGTTACCGGACAGCTGAGTGGTTTCATCAACACTTACTGTTCGAGGTCAATCATGGCTTCAAGTTCTTCAAGCCCCAGGTCCCGAGACGCAAACGCATTGATGAGATTGATCTAAGGACTGGCTAGAGGAAACTTGTTCTTAAGGTAAAGCCGCCAAAGACGATGAAGCGGGTTCCTGTGAAGACGATGCCCCAACAGATGCATCTCTCATTCAACCGCTGGTTCTATGACAATCGTACTGGCGAGGCCGTCATTGTACTTGGTAAAGGTCTGAAGACTGAACTTATCAAGATAATTGACCCGATATGGTTGGTTAATTTATCAGAGACTGACAATGACGTGCTACACAGGAAACAAATTCTGATTGAGCGCAATGAAGACTACGACCTGGCTATGCAATTCCAACGCGTTGTGCGTGTTTGTCATGAAAATGGAATTCATAGTTGCAGAGACTGGCAGTCCAAGCGCTTCAAGTAACTTAAAGACAAAGAGCTCAAGACGAGGGGGTGTCTGTTAGTGCACGGTTTTGCGTCTTGGGTCTTTGTAATTATCGTTAACGTATTTGTTTATATTTAATGTAATAAACAATTAAGTTAAAGTCTAGTTCGTTATATGTATTGTCTAGTTCGCTAGGGGATGTTAGCGAACTAAGACTTAAGGTTATTCCCTCTCATTCGTTAGGGGATGTTAACGAATCAGAGGATGATTCGTCTTATTAATGTATGTAACGAAGTAGCGTCTGGTTCGCTAGGGGATGTTAGCGAACCAGACCTATCTTCTATATATAGTGAACACTGTTCACGTTTAATTTAAGTTTTGAGAGTTAATTAACGAAACCCTGTCCAAATCCTCTCTCGATCTTCATCCTAACATTATAACATCACTAATACATATATACTGATAATATATACACACATATAATACTGAATCAAAGTTAATTATGAACTAGATCTATAGTTAATGTATTAATCAGTTAACACAGATCCGAGGTATGTTAATTTTTATTAGATTGATAACTATCCGGGCTCCAACATCATGAATTTGATATTCCTGGTTTGCTCCGGCGGACGTTAGATCAAAATTCACTACTCTGAGGGCCCAGTAGGCTTTGTGTTTTAGTTCTACTGGTAGATGACATACCTTCCCGTAAACGAGCTTGAAGGATGTCGTTCCTATGGGAGTTTTGTAGGCCGTCCTGAGGGCCCACAATGCGTCATCTAATTTTTCTGCCCAATTTTTGCGATTCATGCCCACACTTCTTTCCAAAATTCTCTTAATTCCTCGATTCGAGACTTCTACCTGCCCACTGGTCTGAGGGTGATATGGTGTTGCCAGTCAGTGATGGACCCCATATCGTGCTAAGACCTTGTCCATCAGAGCGTTACAGAAGTGGGTACCTCTGTCGCTGATTAGGGCTTTTGGAGTACCGAATCTTGAAAATAACTTTTTCAGAAATCGTACAACTACTCGAGCATCGTTAGTGGGAAGAGCTTGTGCTTCTACCCATTTTGATACGTAGTCGACTGCTACAAGGATGTATTTATTTCCGAATGAGTTAGGAAACGGCCCCATGAAATCTATTCCCCATACATCAAAGATTCACAAATTTGAATGCCCTTTTGAGCCATCTCATTTTTTGATGAGATGTTCCCGGCTCTTTGACAAGCATCGCATGCTTGGATCAAAGTATGCGTATCTTTGTATATTGTGGGCCAGAAAAATCCTGCATCAAACACTTTCCTGACCGTGGTGGCGGTACCGTGGTGTCCGCCTATTGGTCATTCATGGTAGTGTTTGAGAATGTCTAAGGCCTCCTTGCCTGCTACGCACTTACGAATGACTTGATCCGCACCTATCCTAAATACGTATGGATCTTCCCAGAAGTAAAACATAAGATCGGAGAAGAATTTCTTCCGCTGTTGATGGGTAAGTCCTTTTCTGAGGATCCTACAAGCTAAGTAATTTGCGAAGTCAGCATACCAAGGACTTTCGTCTTTTTCTTCTATCACTTCTTGAATGTGCATGAGGACTTCATTTGGGAAATTATCATTGATAATTTCTTTGTGAAGTTCCTCGGGAGTTGGACATTCTAAACGTGAAAGATGGTATGCGGCTACATTTTCTTCTCCCTTCTTGTCTTTAACTTCGATGTCAAATTCTTGGAGTAGTAGGATCCACCGGATGAGTCTAGGTTTGGCATCTTGTTTGTTGAATAGGTACCGTATTGCGGCATGATTGGTGTAAACTATGGTTTTGGAAAGAACTAGGTAGGATCTAAATTTTTCAAAGGCGAAAACTACTGCTAGTAACTCTTTTTCTGTTGTGCTGTAATTCTCTTGTGCATCGTTAGGAGTTTTACTGGCATAGTAAATTAGGTGAAAGTGTTTTTCTTTGCGTTGTCCGAGTACGGCTCCAACTGCAAAGTCACTTGCATTGCACATGATTTCGAATGGAAGGCTCCAATCGGGTGTGGTCATGATTGGTGCGTTGACAAGTTTGTCTTTTAATGTATTGAATGATTTAACATACTCCTCAGAGAAGACAAATTGTGCGTCTTTCTCTAGAAGTTTGGTCATAGGTCTTGATATTTTTGAGAAGTCTTTTATGAAGCGGCGGTAGAAACCTGCGTGACCTAGAAAACTTCTAATGGCTTTGACTGAAGTTGGCGGCGGAAGTTTGGATATGGTTTCTATTTTGGCCCTATCAACTTCTAGTCCGTTTTGAGAAATCTTGTGTCCTAGAACAATGTCTTCCTTTACCATAAAGTGGCATTTTTCCCAGTTGAGCACTAGATTTACTTTTTCACACCTAGCTAACATTTTGTCTAGGTTTTTCAGACAATGATCGAAAGAGTCTCCAAAGACTGAGAAGTCATCCATGAAAACTTCCATAAAGTTTTCGATCATTTCATGAAAGATGGCCACCATGCAGCGTTGGAAGGTGGCTAGAGCATTACATAGTCCAAATGGCATTCTTCGGTGGGCAAAGGTTCCATACGGACATGTAAAGGTGGTTTTCTCCTGATCCTCATGAGCGATGGGAATTTGAAAGTATCCGGAGAATCCATCAAGAAAACAGCAGAACATTTTCTCAGATAATCGCTCAAGCATTTGGTCGATGAAAGGAAGTGGGAAATGATCTTTTCTTGTGGAGTCATTAAGCTTCCGGTAATCAATGCAAACTCGCCAGCCTGTGATGGTTCTCATTGGCATCAACTCGTCCTTCTCGTTCATTACGACCGTCATTCCTCCTTTCTTGGGTACTACACTACTACTTGAACTGGACTTACCCAAGGTAAATCCGAGATTGGGTAGATTAATCCGGCATCAAGCAGTTTGATTACTTCCTTCTTCACCACATCTTGCATGTTTGGATGAGACGTCTTTGATGTTGGACCACGGGTTTGTATTCTTCTTCCATGAGGATTTTGTGAGTACAAAAGGAAGGACTGATGCCCTTGATATCCATGATCTTCCTTGCGATAGCCTTCTTCTGGTTTTTGAGAACCTTAAGAAGTTCGTCTTTCTCTTCTTTAGAAAGGTGAGATGAAATAATTACTGGGAGTTGAGAATCTTTCTCTAGAAAGGCGTATTCGAGATGTTTTGGTAGTTCTTTTAATTCTAAGGCTGGTGGTTCTTCGATTGATGGTTTTGATTTTTCATTGTTTTCAATGATTTCGTATATCATTTCTGATTCTTCTTGGTGGTTATTATTGAAATTTTCGTTTTCTATAATGGGTTTATTGAGTGTTTTGTCTAAGACTTGTGTTTCTAAGGGAGTGTTGATGGAGGAATCTCGCATATAGCAACTCACGATGGAGTCTATGATGTCAACACAATATAAAGTGTCATCATGTTGTTGTGAATATTGCATAGATTTTCCTATGCCAAAAGTGATTGCCTCGTCATTGACCCTGAGAGTGAGTTTACCAGTGCAAACATCAATGATAGCCTTTGCAGTGGCTAAAAAGGGTCTTCCTAAAATTAGAGGTACACTTTTGTCTTTCTCCATGTCTAGAATCACAAAATCTACTGGGAAAACGAACTTGTCAATTTTGACAAGCATGTTTTCAACAATGCCCCGAGGATATTTAACGGATCGGTCAGCTAACTGAATGCTCATGCGGGTGGGCTTTGGTTCTCCTATCCCTAGTTTTGCAAAAACCGCATAAGGCATTAAATTAATACTTGCTCCTAGGTTAGCCAGGGCATTGCTAACAGATAAATTTCCTATGATACAAGGGATAGTAAAAATCCCTGGATCGGTCATTTTTGGCGGCAGCTTGCTTTGGAGGACAGCTGAACATTCTTTACTCAAGGTGACATGCGAGAGCTCCTCCAGCTTCTTTTTGTTGGTCAGCACTTCTTTGAGAAACTTTGCATAGTTCGTGTTGAGTCAAAGATTTGACCAAAATGAAGTATATGGAAGATTGGAATCTTTTCAACCTCCTGAGAATTCGCTAAGTATGGATCCGGGCACACCTTAGACCTCCGAGCAAGCTTTTACTTAGCCGGGTACGATATTTTGTCTATCGGGCAAGGTTATCTTCAAGAAGTCTTCTTTAGTGGATATCCGAGCAGGGTTTGCAAATTGGTGCATTGCCGGGCAAGGTTTACTAGTTTATGTAGATCCGGGCATGGTTCACTTTATCAAGCAAGTATGTTCTTCATAGCCAATTAAGGTTCACTCCCGAGTAAGCTTTTGGCTAACCAAGTCCATGAAGCCAAGTGATTGGAAGACCGGGCAAGGTATTCATTAATAATAGTGGTCCGAACAAGCTTGATGATTTAGATGAATATCATTAAGTAACATGGGGCAAGGTTCAACTCAAGCAAGGAACAGTACTCCTGAGTACACTTTGCTAATAAGTTATTTTATAGCAAGGAGTTGAAATGGACCATTGAAGAACAAGGTTGCTTGTAAGGGTTTGTCGGGCAAATTCTGGCAAAGTTAAGAAGACTGAAGTCTACCCGGTGAGTATTTTACTTGGTAAATACTCTTCAAGTAACGTCTACCCGAAAACTGATCCCGGACACACTTCTATGTTTACCAAGTTGTGAAGGATGGCAGAGTACATAGCCTACTCGGAAAATGAAGATTGATGCAAAGCCTACCCTGAAGAATTGTTTTACACTTAGAATATTTTCTGATTATGTAATTTGAATATGTATTTATGTTTGGGGTTTCTAGAAGGAATGACAGCTGTCCTAGGGTGGCAGGCCTATAAATAGAATGTTTTAGGGCCGCCTAAGACGGACAAGGCATACAGACACATTAATTAAGAAAGAATATTGTGTGTGTGACGGCTGTCTTAGTACGGATAAACCTTCCTTTAAGAAACCCTAAATCGATTATCCAATTTGTATGATAAATGTTATATGAATGGAAATCTTTTGAGTGAATCTTGTTTGTGTTGGTTACCTTTTAATATTGATTAAGCAACCATATGTTTGTTATTGATTCCGCCTTTAACAAACGGTCATCTTTCTAAATATAGCAACCTGTCATTAACTCTCTTGTCGACACATCTATTTGTGTGAGTTATGACATGATTAAGTAAGATCCAGCTGAAATCAAGGGACCAGACAGTTCGGCATTTGAGCAATGGCTTCGACGAAAGGGATGTTGATGTGGAGTTGTTTGAAGAGTTCTAAAAACTTCCCGTACTGAGCTTCCAATCTCTCCTGTTTCAGCCGTCCAGGGTATGGAATAGGTGGAACATAAGTTCGGACTGGTTCCTTAGGTTGTACGGTGCCTGTCGAGATCAGTCTTTCCTGCATTTTCTCAGGGGATTCCTTTTCCATAACTGGTTCTGAAGTTGGTGAGGCAACAGTGGTTGTGCCACTTCTTAATGTAACAGCATTGGTTGCTGCATCTGGGTTTGTTATAGTGTTGCCTGGAAGAGCGTCGGGTGATCTTTCTGACAATTGTCGGGCAATCTGTTCGATCTGAGTTTCTAGATACCGCAATGATGCTTGTTGACTTTTGAGTCGACTTCATGTTTTAACAATACTCCGCTGATATCAACAGCTCTTGAGTCGACCTTCTTCTCTGCTTCATTTGTTTTGGTTATGAGTTGGATTAACATCTCTTCGATCTTTGAGTAGCTCGGGTTTTGATGGTTACTGGAACTTTGATCTTGAAATTGCGGTTTAGGCTGGAAGGATTGATTCATCGGCCTCTTTTCGAATCCGGGTAGGGATTGAGTATTACCTTCGTGTAAGTCCCGAATCTGTATCACTACAATATGATATCAACTAAATGAGTATTGATGCGGAATACCAACACTCGGTGAATCAAGAACACGAATAATAACAGTAAAGGTAACACGGGATTGCTTCAAAACACACGTATATTATTGAATACGTCAGGTGCTTAAGCACTTACAATACTTGAAAATATTAGGAATGAACAACCATAACCCTATACATCACATCTCTATATATAGGGATAACAACCAAAGGCCGGCCCACCGAGAACACAAAGGTGTTCTCGGTTTACATGTGCACTCAAAACCCAAGCCCAAATAACTAATACTAATTACAATCAAGCTCAAACCACAAAACTAGGCCCAACAATCTCCCCCTTAGTTTGTAGCTTTATCTTTACTCTTCCTCCATGTAATCAAGATCCGCATCCTTCAACCCTCTAGCCCAAAATTTGTTATTGATGATAGATGCCACCATGCGTGTGTATTCTTTGGCGGCTGTTTCAAAAAGACCATTAGCAACAATCTGATGTGTACTGAGTGTTTTGATATACTTCTCATGAAAATTCAATAGATACTTAGGGTCAACAAAGCAATATTGACCTTTCCCCTTTTGTAGCTTGGCAACAGCTGTAGCAGTAAAGGGATCAAAGAACCAGAATCTCATGTTGTCCAATGTACCATCGGGAATGGCACCAGGTACAGGAATGTAAGTAGCTTTCTTTGTGGGAGGCCACATCACATTCACCATAGTTTTCCCAGTTCGTGGATCCAAGACTCCTTCGGCTTTCTTCAGGAAAGATTCAGCAGTCGGCATGTTTGGAAAGCCTTTATCAACTTGACGCTTGAGAAAGTTCCAAAAAACTGTGCCCCGTTTGTCATGTGATGGATTTGTAAATGGAGCATTTATTAAGTCACTCAAATTAACTTTAGTCCAAGAACCAAAGTCCTTCATATTTTTGTAGTACTCCATTGTCCCTGACTTTCTCTTGACCCACCACATGCTCTTATCTGCATCAAAACCCCATGATAGAACTCCCGATCGACCACCGTATTTGTCAGAGAGCCCCCTCTGAATTGTAACAACATATCTCTCTGGGTGATCTGAAGATACAACATTTTGATCTGAGTTCTTCATTACCAGCAGCTTCTTCATTCCCTTCTCAAGCAACTTCTTCTTAATTCTGTCAGACTTCTCTTTTGTAACAGATGGTGCATCCAAGTAACGATTCAGAGAATCTGATTCTTCTTGTCGACTGACACCAATGTTATCGTCTGGATGAGCATTAGAATCTTTGTCTTGATCAGTAGTTGGAGCTCGATGTACCATATCTTCATTACTTTTGAACTCATCTCCAAACTTTTGAAATAGCCTTTGTTGAAGATCGAGATACATGGCAGTTAGGTCTCCCATTCCAGACTGCAATTCTTTAATCTTGGAGTCTTTGTCTGAATTGCTGGCCTCAAGCTCCTGAATACGAACATCCTTAATTACCGAATCCTGCTCGAGTTCAAAAACTCGTCGTTGCAGAGCCTGAATGTCCACAGGAGCATTCTCAAGAACCACTCATTTTCCCTTGTTCTGAAGAAAGGCTTCCTGCATGGCAAGAATTTGAGCAACCTTATCTGAAACACCCGAACTTGACTGACCATGAACAAATTGACTAGATGACCCAGAGGGGATATTTGCAGCGTCAGTGTGCCGAATTTCTGCTTCAAAATCAAAGTCATCACCGAAATCACTGGAAAATAGTTCCATAGATGTTGGCTCAGTAGTAGATGTAACTGGTTCAGTTTGTGATTCTGGGACGTGTGATTCTGATTGATCGTTGACTTGTTGAGGACTGGAGGTTGATTCTGGTGCTGGTGTGATTGTTGGTGTTGGTGTAGCTTTGGTTGTTTCAACTTCACTGGCCAACTCGCTTGATTTCAAATCATCTCTCTTTCGTTTACGATGAATGAGATCAGCAGTTGGCTCTTCTTCATAGTCTTCCTCAGCATCTTCAGTAACTGTCGAACGAGGCTTCCGAGCAGTTGACTGAAATAGGACTTTAGCAGCTTCTAGGGCTTTTAATATTTCATCATCTTTAAGAGTACTTGGCTGACGAGGCTTTTCTTCCTCATCTTCATCATTGGAGATCTCAAACGTAGCAGCACGTGGTTGAGCGGGTACCACGTGTTCATCAGCAACCTGAGCTATGACAGGCTCAGCTTCGGTCTCAATAAAATGACTGAATTTTTCCAGGGGACTCAATTCCCTGTAAACTATTTTGGCCCCTTTTCTTGACTGCTTCATTAACCCAAAGGAGTTGGGTCCCATTGTCTTCATATCCAAGGTCTCAACAGTTTTAACCAAATCAGTGTAATGAGAGTCAAAGATCATCTGCAAAAACCTTGGGTACATCAAAAACATCTCCTTCTTCTTTGCCCTGAGATTGCTCATCATTTCATTGAAGACGAATTTGGAATAGTTGTAATTCCAACCAATGATCAGAGCAGCAATGGCAGACATTTGAGTGTGACTGATCTCATCTGAACCCCCCTTTCTTCCCGAGATACATGTGAAGAACGTGTGCAATAGATATCTCCAGTAGGGGTGAAACAGCTTCTTGATTGCCGGTGGATAAGTGACTTCATACCCCATCCTAGTAATTACTTCAGTAACCTCGGATGTAGAATACTCTGTTGGGTAGTCGGGTTGATCCCCAAACAGAAGTACCTCTCTAATAATTGCTTCAGTAACAGTAACAGGCTTCATCTGTATTTTGGAGTCGATTGAAGTAACTCCATCTGCCCCTTGAGAGTTGATCTTTGAATTCTTCCAGAAAGCAGTGACCATCTTCTTGCAAGTGACAGGATTCTCACGAAGAGCATGAGAGATCCTGCAAATATTCAGTCCAACAATCATCGACTTGAATTCCTTGTAAGCTAGTGGTGGATCATACAGATGACCAGCTATATTATGAGTGTCTACGAACTTTAACGGATTTTGATCAGTCATATCTACACCAAACTTAACAAGTTAGATAGTGGTAATGGATATTTGATCCAAAAATTAAGAAACACTTGGACTATTAAACATGGTGGGCTCAAATCAACTCATGTGACAGTCCAAGCAACTTGGAGTGCCCCAAGATAATACCACAAAGAGAATCTGGGCCCAAACAATGAGGATTGGGCCTGGCAGGGGGGATCTCGGTCAAATAAGGGGGTTCTCGGTCAAAAGAAATCAACGAAAAACAACCGAGAACAATATATGATAATCTATGGGAGTTCTCGGTCAACATAAGTCAAACCGAGAACTCCTTGCCAGCTAGACAGAGACCGAGAACAATATATGATAATCTATGGGAGTTCTCGGTCAACATAAGTCAAACTGAGAACTCCTCGCCAGCTGGGCAGAGAACCCCTTGGGTTCCACCTTGAAACCTGTGTCATCATCTTCAATCTACCGAGATCCCCCAAAAACCTTCATTAAACCTGCAAATATCTATAAGTAGTCAACCGAAAACTCATAATCAACACTAAGAAATCCACCGAAGATCCTAATTAGTCAAGAATCCACTTTTGATTTATCAAATCGAGTTACAGTAGCCTCATCTAACACCAAAGTAAGCCTTAGTGACATTCAAATTTCATAGATCCTGGTCCAGTACCTGCTAGTCACAAAAGCAAACTAGAATCTTTGATTAGTGAGAAAGCTATGATCTCGGCAGGGAGTATTATGAAAGAGGATCTCGGCCAAGAAATATTATAGAATGGGATCTCGGCTGAGAGGGTTTTGAGATTGAAAACATAATAAAAGTAAAAAAAATAATTCCTTAATATATTTATATCAAACTCAGCTGGCCGGGCCGAAAACTCTTTGTGGGCTCAAAATGAGCCGAAAACCCAAAAACCAGCCCAACTGGACTCAAGATCCATTTGATGATATCCAAATCTTTCAAAGCCCAAGATTAAAAAAACATCACTTGCACTTACACAAACGTTTCGAGGAGAGTAATTTCGAAGAAAGATAAAATTACCTAAGACAGGACAGAATAAAATAAAAGTAAAAATAAAAATCAAATAAAACAGAAATAAATTCTCACACACAAGTAAGACAACTCCCTTTATTTCAACGTCGGGATCAAATTTCAGTTCTTCGTAAAGCTGCACCCCTTTTATGAAAATATCCGAACATGGAATCATATTGTTTAAGATGCTGTCACAAGGATTCATGTTCAGCATTATTATGACATCTAAGAGACAGATTGATAGCGTGTATCCCATACTTAGCATGATCTTTCATCGCATCAGTGATATGATTAAGGTTCAGTTAGGCATAAAGCTTAGATGGACATCACTCGTGGACCTGTGATGCCTCCTATCTCTTCTCAAAGCGTATTTGGCTTTCCCCAGATCACCCAATTTGACTCCAACCCCCTAGTGCTTGATCAAAATATTTTTTTTATACAAAGCATGGCTTATATTTAAGGTTGAACGTTGGACTTAGTGCCAGTAAACTGACAGGCCTTTCATTCGAGACATGACAGGACTTACTTGTGTGCCCCCATCTCTGTAGTTCTAGTTTGAACCCTTGAGGCCTTGATAATGAGATAACTTTAATAGACATAAATTACTTCAATCACAAATATATATATATATATATATAGAGAGAGAGAGAGAGTAAGGTTAAAATAAGAAGTAAAACTATCCTAAGAAGTGTAAGTGTTTTTTACCCTTAAAAAATAACACACCGAACAAAAAACACACCGAACTAACAAAATAAAACACACTAACAATATCCACCATCAGATGATCACATCCAACGTCCGATATTACTTCTCACACTTCTTACAAATAACTCACTTCTTATTATAACCTCACCCTATATATATATATATATATATATTAATAATAATAGTAGTAGCAATAGCTTGATTATACAATATTTTTGGTGATCAAGACACTAACGGACTCGTGTATGACTGGGTAATTGTTTTTCTGCCTATCATTCGGAGAGATGTATTTGGAGACATGCACCTGTCTTCAAAATGACTCTCCACGTTAAGTTTAGCAAATTTTGTTTATATCACTTTAACTTTTATGCATCGTGGAAAGTACCATACACATCAATGACTGTTCTAGAGCCTTTTAAGCCTAATAACTTCACCCGTTAGGCACACAGAAACAATTTATCTATCACTTTCCAAAGGTTGGATCAATTTCTATTTGAAAAATTTTGAGCTTCTAAAAAGCTATTGACTGAATAATAATATCACTTCCCGTGAGAGTTAAGTAAAATACACGCGTTAACCATTCAGTCACCCCGGTCACTTTTAGCCTTCAGGTTAATGGCTATCCATTGTAACCACAAGTGGTTAACCAGACCAAACATGCATGAAAACACATCTCCTTCCGACTCAGAGTTACCGACATAATTTTAAGCAAAAGAACACGAAACACAAACAACATATCATAATCGCCCCTGGTGCTTTCAGTCATTAGGTGAATGGCTGTCCTGTAAACTACAGATAGAACACCGGACCAACCATATACAAGTATATGTCCTTCAAACTTGAGCAACCGACATGATTTTAAGCAAAAATGAATGTTAAAGTAAATTTTTTTAAAAACAAATAAATAAAAGCAACGCACACACACTATTTTTGTCTTTTTGAATTTTTTAAAGCAACGCACACACACTATTTTTGTCTTTTTGATTTTGATTTTTCTCCCCCTAAATTTGTGCAACAATTAAACAAAACAAGTACAAATTTACTCCCAAAAAGACTCAATCCTCGAAACGTAGCATTTTAAGAAAATTCACAAGCACGTTAAATTTTGTTGTTCCGACCGGTTTTGTAAATAGGTCTTCCACATTTTTATCTGTGTGGACCTGTTCAAGATGAATCAGTTTTCGATCGAAACAGTCACGAATAAAATGAATTTTAATATCGATGTGCTTGGTTTTAGAGTGTTGGACTGGGTTTTTCACAATAGCGATGGCAGCATCATTATCACAGAAAATAGGAGTGTCAAGAAATTCCAAACTGTAATCCAGCAACTGATTTTGCATCCAGATAACCTGAGAGCAGCAAGCGAACGCAGCAACATACTCTGCTTCGGCTGTCGAGGTAGACACTGTTTGTTGTTTCTTACACTGCCATGAAATGAGCCTATCTCCGAGAAACTGGTAGCCGGCTGACGTGGATTTCCTGTCAATGTCATCTCCACCATAATTTCTATCAGCAAAAGCATAAAGATCAAATTCTGATTGTTTGGGATACCAAAGACCTAACTTCAGTTATCCCTTCAGATATCTAAAAATACGTTTAACAGCAATTAAATGAGAGAGTTTAGGATTAGCCTGGAAGCGAGCACATTGGCAGATAGCGAACATTATGTCTGGACGACTGGCTGTGAGATACATCAGAGACCCGATCATCAATCGATAGTATGTTTGATCTACGGGACTCCCTTCAGGATCAAACGACATTAATGATCTTTCTGCCATTGGAGTATTAGCACTCCTTGAGTCTTGAAGTTCAAACTTCGCCAGCATATCTTCAACATACTTTCCTTGATGTAACAGAATTCCCGTTGGACTTTGCCGAACCTGTAACCCTAGAAAAGTTGTCATTTCACCCAACGAGCTCATCTCAATTCTTTTCTTCATAACGCCTTCAAATTCTTTGCACAAGTTAACACTGGTGGAACCGAAGATGATGTCATCAACATAAATCTGGACCAGAATCAAATCCTTTCCGACAGTTTTCCGGAACAAAGTCTGATCAATCGCTCCCCGCTTGTAGCCGTGGTCAAGTAAGTGCGCGGTCAGTGTAGCATACCACACCCGTGGAGCCTGATGTAGCCCATACAGAGCCTTGTCTAACTTGTAAACATGATTTGGCTTCTTAGAGTCAACGAAACCCGGTGGCTGATCGACATAAATTTCTTCTTTGACCTCACCATATAAAAACGTTGTTTTACATCCATCTGATAAACTGTGAAACCCATGTATGATGCATATGCCAGAAAAATTCTAATTGCCTCAAGTCTAGCTACCGGAGCATAGACTTCTGTGTAATCTAACCCTTCAACCTGACGAAACCCGCGAACTACCAGTCGTGCCTTATTATGAACAATAACCCCGGTGTCATCTTGCTTGTTCCTAAAAACCCATCTTGTATCAAGAGCTTTCTTTCCTTCCGGAAATTTAACCAATCTCCTTACCTTCAACTTCTCAAACTGATTCAGTTCTTCGTGCATAGCATCAACCCAACTAGGTTCTTGAAGGGCCATCTCAACATTCTTTGGTTCGACTTGACTTATGAAACAAGAGAACATGCAACTGTTTATGTGACCGGTCTGACTTCTGGTGGACACACCCGCTTCAATGGGTCCTATGACGTTCTCAATCGGGTGATTCTTTTGAATTCTTGAAGGAATTAAATGATCAGAAACATCATAGTTAGGTTGAAGATTTGTTACATTCTCCCCGGAGTCAGTAAGGGGGTTTTTCCATCTTGACGTTGCTGTACTATGAGAGTACGAGGTGCCGGAAACGTATTCATCTGGAATGGTATCCGGAAACAGAATGCTTCCGAATATCTGACGAACGGAACTCTCCCCCTCAACGTTTGCAATATCTTCAGACATAATTTGTGAACAATCAGTCTCTGAAGATTGATTAGGCTGTTTTTCAGTTGTAGTCAAAACACTGGGAGAGTCAACACTGGTCAGCTCGGTAGCTTCATCATCTAGTAACGGGGAAATATGAGACAATGATTGAGAATTGTCTTGTGTTACTCCCACGGTGGGATCACCAGGAGAGTCTGTGCTGATGACTGGAAATACATTGAAAGGCTTGAAGAATTCATTGTAGTCGAATAACCAATCAGGACCAACACGGGCGTCAGTCTCATTTTCTTCTAACCAACGAACTTCATAAGACTCTATAATCTGTTTGGTGGACTTGTTGTAAACCCTGTAGGTTGTATTACCGGCATATCCAACGAAATAACACTCATCTGCTGCGACCCCAAATTTTGGAGTGGTTTCTAGATTTAGCAACGTGCACGGACACCCGAAAGCTCTGAAATGTGCGACAGTGGGTTGATGACCATAAACAATCTTATACGGAGTCTTCATCTTTGACTTGTTGATTATCACCCGGTTCTGAACATAACAAGCTGTATTAATGGCTTCAGCCCAGAAAAACAGCGGCATTTTAGAGTCACATAACATCGTTCTTGCTGCTTCAATTAGAGTTCTGTTTCTTTTTTCAGCGATACCATTTTGTTGAGGCGTCCGCGGAGCACTATACTGACGAAGCACCCCTTTTCTGAGCAGAAATGATTCAGAACTGCATTCTTGAATTCCGTTCCATTATCACAACGGATTCCTTTCAGCTTAAGGTTCAGTTGATTTTCCATTAACACCACAAACTTCTTGATCAGATCTGCAGTTTCACTCTTATTTGACAAGAAAAATACCCATGTAAAACGTGAGTAGTCATCAGTAATAACGAGACAATAAGAGCTACGAGATAAACTTAAAACAAGAACTGTCCCAAAAAGGTCCATATGAAGTAATTGAAAAACAAATAAGATGGCTTTAATTAACTTAGGCTTATGAGATTTTCGATGATGTTTTCCCAAAGCACAAGCAACACATTTTTCAACAGTCACAAAATCCTTGATTGGTAAGCCACACACCAAATTGTTTTTAGCAAGACAATTTAGATTTTTTATATTAGCATGACCAAGCCGACAATGCCAAAGCATCGCATTATTTTCTAACACTTTTGAAAACAAGCAGGTTATTTCGTCAGGAACATTTTTGTTCATGTCGATGACATAAGCATTATCTTTTCATTGTGATCGAACAAGAATCCACTCTTCTGGTATGATTATACCAGGTTTCAGAATTAAGCACTCTTTTTTAGTAAAATGAGTTGAAAAATCTTTGTCACAAATTTGTGACACGCTTAAAAGACTATGCTTCAATTCTGGAACAAAATTAACATTTTCAAACTTCAACACACCGTTACTTACAGTACTCTTTTGAGTGATCTTTCCTTTTTCTCCTCCCGCAAAGGACACATACCCACCATTAAATGTTTGAATGTTGTGTAGCTGGGTGATGTCTCCTGTCATGTGCCTAGAACAGCCACTATCAACATACCAAGGTCTGATGATATTCCTCCATAGCTGTCCCTGCACGAAACGCGGGATTAGTTAGATTTTGGTACCCAGTCCATACTTACACTGGGTGACCCTGATTCGTCTACAGTTGTCACGGATTGCCATGACATATCATTTTGATCATCAAAAATAGAATGATTAGATGCTTTCGCTGAAGACTTAGGCAACCATTTATGTCTGGAAGATTTGGAATTATAAGTACGAATGGTTGTCATGATCTCCGGTGTCTTAGACGTAGAATTATTAGATGAAACCGTTTTCTTCTCCTGTTTAGGTCTAGTGTTAGTGTTTATATTTGATTTTGAACTTGAAACACCTTTACTAACCCTTCTTTTGATCATGTTGGGTTTGGTCTGATGAGGACTAAACCTGCCAGATTTGTTTCGATTCCAATCATCGTCAAAGGAACTAGCCGAATAATGTCTAAACCCTTGCTTATATGCATTATGAGGCACATATGGCATATTCCTTTGATAAAATTCGTAGTATGGAATGTACGGACGATGGGGACAATTTCTGTAAATATGACCAGGAGTGCCCCAGTTAAAACATGTCTGACGTTTTATGAAAAATTTACTCTGGGCAGCTCCTTGTCTGGACTAGTTGTGTGGACCAGTCTATTTAGATTTGCGAGAATTCACATTTTTCCTTTTGAACTTATTACCTTGTTTGTCATTAGAGCATCCCTCCTTGACAAACTTAGGTGCAACATATTTTTCTGATGTTTTTGAATTTTTTGAAATTTGGTTTTTATTAGAAATCACATTATTAGAATTTAAGGTTTCAGCCGAATCAATCACACAAGTATCCTTGCTCTTTAAAACAGAGCCCACACAAACAGTCGGAATAACAAAATTCAAAACAGGAAGTTCTAAAGAAACATTAGAAACAAAATTATTGTCAAAATCAAAACAAGGGTCGTCATCCTCATCAGTCCACTCCTTCGCAATTAATTTTTCTGCACATGAAGTAGACACGTTAGAATCATTCACACTTGAAGTAGATGAACCGACACCAGTAGAGCCAGTCCCCTCATCTTTATCTGTTTACCGTACTTCAAATCCTTTATCTTTTCTTCCTGTTCTTTGGTAACAGGAGTGGGAACATAGTTGTGGTTGTATGGTGGGGGAACTTGACTGAATCCTATCCCCTCACCTTCATTTTCCTTCCACCACAACTGATTCTCAATCATTGAGTTGACAACTTTACTGGAATCATCGAATTTCTTAAAATCAAGTTCAGCCCTTTCAAACTTGCTAGTCAAATTTAGAATTTTAGATTTGGCGGTTTCCAATTTAGCAGTCAACTCAGCGATTTCTTGTTTAGCATCAAGATAGTGACAGCCCTTAATACTAAAATTAGACTTAAGTTTCTTAATGTCTTTGTTGAGAGATTCAATTTTCTCTAAAAAAGCCTTTTTCATTTTTCTTGAGTTTAAAACTCTCTGATTTTATTCTTTCCATATCTCTAATTAGACTGTCATTATGAAGTTGATACATCTCAATTTTCTCACCACAATTTAAAGAACATGGTTGAAAACGTACCTCAGATGAATCCGGAGAAGTGAACGCCATGTATGCAAACTGGAGCTCCTTGACCTTCTCCTCAGCAGTGTTCTCCTCTTCATATTCCTCAACTGTTGCGAAATTTGCAGTTTGATTTCCAATGTTCGTGCAGCCATCTAACCTTCCCACGAGAATGTTTGAGCAACCATACCTCTTTCACCATTTCCAGAACTACCTCCAGCTTCACCCCGAGCATTTCCAACTGGAACCAAGGCCCTTTCAGTATTTCCTTCCTTAGCTGGATTAGTACAGTCACGAGCAAAATGACCCGGCTCATGACAGTTGTAACATCTGAGTGTCTCTTTGTTAAAACCCACCTTTTGGTTATTAGGCATGTTCCAGTTATTTCTACCCGTCCTCTTGGTGAACTTCTTTGCAGGGAAAACTGCCATGGCAATTTGCCATGAGATGTCCATTTCTTCAACATCATCGGGATGAATCTGATCATTTCAGTAGTAACCACTTGTTGAACCAAGTCTCCGGCCAGAAATGCATGATAGCGATTCATGAATCCCGCCATGTAACACCCCGCAACTGCAGCGGAAACGTAAACGGGATGCGATAGACACCTCTGATATCAACCACATTGTTTATAAAGAAAACTGAATGCATTAATATACTTCAAAATTACATTATCTCGTATTTCATTACCGTCTAGGTGATACACACATCATACCATACGATACATAACTCTATTTGTTATAATGTATCCTAACATCCCGCACACAAATCTTACACACATCAAGCACTTAGCACGTAAGCAATCACTTTATCTTAGTTGTACCTGAAAAGCATGTGAGAAAACGGGTCAACTACGAATAGTTGGTGAGTTTCACAATTCGAGTAAACCATGATATATCAATATCAAAATATAATATTATCGATGTAATTATGCTGAGCCCACAAGTGAAACCTCTGTTAACCCAGAACACCTCCAATAACCTCTGGGGACACTGTTAACCCAGAACACTTCCAATAACCTCTGGGGACACTGTTAACCCAGAACACTTCCAATAACCTCTGGGGACACTGTTAACCCAGAACACTTCCAATGACATCTGGGGACACTGTTAACCCAGAACACTATTGCGGGACCTTACAATGTTAACAACTCAGACAATTACCATCTTAGTACATTTCCGTACGATTCCCTTACAATAAACAATATATATAAATCCACGCAAATCCATGCGTTCAGTAAAATTCACGCAAATCCATTCGTTCAGTATGTACTTAAACATTTTAATAGAAACATGCTTCCGCCCCGGGAAAACATTTGAAACAATTCAGAAAAAGTGGCTCGTGAAACTCACCTTAGCACATGCAAGCAGGTAGCAACAATCATTATCAGTTAACACGTCCAATCTGTAATATGATCCCTACGATCGTTACTACACACTCATTATTAATATAACTTTAACCAAGTTAACCGGTACATCTGGGGACACTGTTAACCCAGCACTGTACCCGTTCTGGGGGCAAGGTTAACCCAGAAACACTTTTTCGGACTCAGATTGTGATGTCGTTTAGAGTTCAACAGTCAAATCTTCTAATAGCTTGTTTTCCCCGTTTTGCGTGCCTAGCACGGTTATCCAATTTTATGTTTCAAAATGAGTTTGGTCACACACGACCCGAAAATAGTTGTTGACTGATAATTTAATGAAAGTGGTGAAATTAGTACTCGGTTTAGACGCCCCGATTGACCGCGGGACCCGTTTCCGTCTTTGGCGTACCGGAAACTGTTAAATCGGTTAAAAATACCCAAATCATCCGAATTATTTTCGGATGATTCATTTTTACTTGTTTAACTCAATTATATGAAAATAGTCCATTTTTAGGGTTTTTATACACCAGTCAGCTCGCTTAAGCGAACTTCACCGGTTTACGCGATTTAACTTTAAAAGTTTGATAATTAGCACAAATACTTATCCGTTTACTCTCGGATCTTGAAATTTTGCACAAATCACTTTTTAACAGTGGGGAATTTTATAAAAATATTTTCAGAATTAATTTCTATATTTAAAAATTATTTATCTATTTTTAAACACCATTTAAACACTAAATATGTCGTAAATACCAAACGATCTTAGAAAAATCCCAAATTTTTTCTGGATGTCCCATGCCATCCACATAGTCCCCTGTAATTTTTCCAGAATCAAAATATTCTCTTACATGCCCTTTTTACTAAAACCGAGCTAGAACACCCTAGAACTCGTTTAACCGAAAAGCCTACTTAGACTTCTCCAACTGACCTCAAATTTTGTGTGTGACTTATACATAATATAAAAAGCTTATCTGAACATAATATTTAACTATTTTTCACCATTTTTGGCCAAAACCAAGCATTAAATTCACCAAATATTCATCCTTTGTCCAAAAATTACCAAAAATTCACAGAAATCTTATTTTCATGTGTAGAACATCCCTGTAAAATTTCATGACCTAACTCTAAACGACCAACAATCTGTCCAAAAACACATACACCGACATAAACCGAATATACCTTTCGTTTTCCGCCACTACAAGCTACAAACTCGTCTTTCCGCCTTATCTACCACTAAAAACAGAGCCTACAAACAACATACCACAATACCAAGCAAGTTACACTCACGATCAAGCCATTTCTTTCATGGTTTCGGTTATGATTCAAAAACAAAGATTTAAACCGTAAAAATTCGTTTTTGGTTCGTTTAACTCCTTTCTTGGACCAAGATCCCTTGTATAACCCGTATACATCACTTGATCATGCAAGAATCGGTTTTCATCTTTGAAACCTCATTTTCTTGCAAACAAACTCAAGAAACGAAGATGAACACGTGATTAACTCGATTCCTTACCTTGTTTTCTTGCTACAAACTCTCGGTTTTTGATCATCAAGTGGAGAGGATTCATGGATTGTTGAGTGTGTTTGTAAAAAAAAAATGGAAAGGGTTTACACCCTTATGCATTCCGATCGGTCCTCATGTGGGGTGGGGTGGGACCCACAAGTTCATTTTTGGCCACTCATTTGGATATCCGCAATCCGGATAATGTTTTGGATAATCTGGTTCAGTTCGTTTCTCGTTTAAATGTTTAAGTCGGCTTAAAACGAGGCTAAAACGGTCTTTTTCGTCTTAAAAATGAAATTTATACAAAACCGATTTAAAAACTTAAACCATGACATTTATTAACTTAAAACGTCATATTATTAGTTATTACACATCTTTTTCGGCTTGATCGATCGTCTCTTGCTCGGTTTGGTATTAAAGGTTTCGTTTAACGTACCGACGTACTATTAAATCGAAATCCTTTTTCTGTGCTTTAATCCACTTATCCCGAAGCTTTAATACTTCGTAACATCACTAAATATCATATATCTCGTCTATAATTGAACCCTCGATTCATTCGGGTTTCAATAACTATCGATCGTTTGATCGCATATTCAATACGGTGAATTATATATTCACGTACAATCAATACAATGAACCATGTATTCTCGTATAATTACCATGGTAACTCATGTACCCGACATTACATATGACGTAACTAACGTCTATCGGTTAGGGTATACCTGGTTTCGTCGGAATCGTTACATTCTCCCCCCATTAAGAAATTTCGTCATCGATATTTTACACGCCCTCTATCTCCCTTCGAGTGGAAGGTGGGGGGTTTTTCCTTCAGAATTCACCCTCGCGTTACCAACTATAATCTGGTCCTCGCTGTGAATTCCACTTAATCTTAATTAATAAAGCTTGGTATGTCCAAACTGTTTAATTTTCCCGTCTACTATCTCTACGGAATTATTTATCATATCAAGCATGTCTTCTATGAGTACTTCCATTACTAGTACTTTCGTTGTCTCATCGCTTAGGTACTTTTCATTCCGTATACATGGCAAAACATCATGTATAATACTTAGCCCCTGGAGTACTTTAATCGATAAACTAAATGACCAATCATGGAAATAGTCTCATGAGGTCCAATATATCAAGGAGCTATTTTTGGTTTTGCCAAACCTCATATCACTTCTCTAAGGTGATGCCTTAAAAATACCTTGTCACCTCTTTCCAGCGACAATGGTTTCCTTTGAATGTTGGCATAAATCCTTTGCCAATCTCGCGCTGCTTTCAGCTTATCTTAAATATTATAAACCTGATTGGTTGATTCTAGAATCAATCCAAATATTATGGCTTGAGTGACGCCCATTTTTGATTTAACAAATTGGTGATAATCACTTTACCCATAGAAAGCTTCAAGCTCTCGATGCTTCCTTCCCTGTCTTCCAATAATGGAAGTAGGATGCCCATTTCGATCTGAGATAATTGAAAATGGTACTCCACGACGAGATACCATTTCACCATCAGGAGTTTGGGCGAGAATTCATTGTGGTAATCGTTATAGATTGGAATGAAATGCGAGGATTGGTTAATCGATCCGCGATTACCCAATTGTCCTCATGCCTTTGATATATCTTGGGAATTTGAGTCCCGAAATCCAATGTAATTTATTCCCACTATCATTGGCAAATTTTCTGTCGTTGTGGCGTTCCCAAGGGTTTTCGGTATGTAGCCTTATCTCTTGCACAACTTAAATATTCACCAACATACGTAACCATATCTTTCTCCAAACTCGGCCATTAATAAACTCCTTTCAGATATTCGTATCATCAATAGTCTAACCCGATCCCGGATGTATGGAATATTTCGATCTATGCGCTTCGTCCATGATTAATTCACGAAGGTCATGGAGGGTCGAGATCCAAACCCGATTTTTGAAGTAGAGAATTTAGTCCACACGCTGTTCGAAATTCTCCTTATTGCCGTAAGATTCCTTCTTTTCCAATTGTTCCTCTTTCAACGCCTCACGTTGAGCGACTCGAATCAGGTTCGAAGGTTCGAGTGGACTATCATCCCCAGCACTCGCACTCGCAATGGCTTAACCCGATCTTTCTTACTCAAGGCATCGGCTACGACATTAGCCTTGCCAGGGTGATAACGGATGTCACAGTCATAATCGCTTAACAACTCGACCCATCTTCGTTGCCTCATATTCAGTTCCTTCTGATCAAATATGTGCTGCAAACTTTTATGATCGGTGAAGATAGTGCACTTCGTATCGTAGAGACAATGTCTCCACATTTTAAGTGCGTAGATAACCGCTCCCAGTTCTAAGTCATGAGTAGTGTAATTTTTCTCGTGTATTTTTAACTGTCAGGAAGCATAGTCTATAACCTTATTATTCAGCATTAACACGCATCCTAACCCTCTATGCGATGCGTCACAATACGCGACAAAACCATCGTCTCCATCGGGGAGACTTAAAATCGGCGCTTGGCACAATTTTAATGGTTTCTATCTTATTTGGATCTATGTGAAATCCTTGTTGTTCTACAACATGATCAAGGGATTATGCCTTCTTTATTCAAAATCACATTTCGAAAACTTCGCGTACAACTCCTCTTGCTTTAACCCTTCCACAATTTTCCTTAACCGTCGTTCGTGCTCCTTTTTACGTTGCGAATATATCAAAATATCATCAATGAATGTTATGACAAGTTTGTCAAAATAAAGTTTACCGACTCGGTTCATGAGTTCCATGAATGCTGCCGGCGCATTTGTTAGCCCGAAAGGCATAACTAAGAATTCATAATGGCCGTAGCGAGTCCGAAACGCTATTGTTGCAACGTCCTCCTCTCGGATTTCTCATTTGGTGATAACTATATCTAAGATCAATTTTCTAAAAATAAATCGCCCTTTGCAGTTGATTAAACAGATCATTCACTTCGAAGAAGTGAGTACCTACTCTTGATCGTCACTTTATTCAATTCTCCCTAATCAATACATATCCTAACACTTCCGTCCTTCATTTCCCAAATAACACTGGTGCACCCCATGGTGACTAACTAGGTCGTATAAAACCTTATCCAATAATTCTTGCATTTCAGTTGGTGTAAGTCGGTAAGATGCTTTAGCAACAGAGCCAGCTTGAGGTATTAAATTGATTCCAAATTTGACATGTCGGGTTGGCGGTAATCCAGGAAGTTCTTCTGGGAAAACTTGTGGAAATTCGCGTACCACCGGGATATCTTCAGTATGTTTTCTTTTAAATACTTTGGCAATCGCGTTTGTTAAATACACCACGTCTTCTTGTCGTAAATACTATAACATCTCAAAATGAGATTAGAGTGGTAACATAATACCGTACACTTTTCCTTGTATCTAATCGCTTCATCGTCCGAATGAGAGTTTCTAATCATCTTCTTTTCATAATTGATTTCAGCTTCATGTCGAGTTAGCCAGTCCATGTTAACTATTACGTCAAACTTCTTAACTTTACTGGTCGTAGGTCAATAAGGAAAGGTTAATCGTTCAGAATAATAGGACAATTCCGAACAATTTAGTTAACCATTAGGGGTTTACCGTAAGCGATTCTACAGTATAGGGTTCCATAGTTTCACTAATCGGTATCTTTCCAAATGATAGGAGGTTAACAGGAGCTAACTTCTATCGACGGCCGTAAAAATATCACTGAAGCCTATTGATTTAAAACTACAACGTACTTAATACCACTTTTGGATCATGACGTGCTTTATTTGAATTACTCACAAAAGCACGGCTCCTTGCTTGATCAGTGGTTGATGCTTGTCATGAGGTTCATCTTCCACGACACCTTGGTTCACTTTGGGCAATCTCTCTTGAAACGTTCTGTACTGCCACATTCATAGCAAGTACAACTGTTTGGCATAATTTGATTTCTTCGGATGGATTGTTATTGAAGTTGTTGGGTTCGGAGTGGTTGTACATGAATGGGTTGGGGTTGCCGGTTCACATGGCTTCAATTGGTTCTACAAATGGGGCATTACGTCCATCTTTACCACACCCGTGGCCTACTATCACTTGACATTCTTCTTCCTGCCGATAACCATATTTTCCACAGTTAGGGAAGGACCCTTCATGTGGTTCATATTTTCACACCAGAACTAGTCTTAGTATAATTCTGGGTTGTAGGACATACCTACTTATTCAAAGCCTATCTTGCACTATACCTTTATCATTTCTCTTCTTTATTACTCGACGTCTCACCTAACGTCCTTCCAGTCCACTTCCCATAGAGTAAAATATATCAATGCTGGCTTGCGACACAACCCTTTCAAAGGTTGTATATTTTACAGGATTGACTATACTCTTTATCGATGGAGTTAGTCCCCAATATTGCGCTCACTTCACTTAGTTTCAGGAGTAATTAGCCATGTTACCAGACATGACAATTCCTTCAAACGATTAGCGTGTTCCAAGTGATCAGCACACAACATTTCTACCTTTCATCGCTCAGTTTCCAATCTCTGAACTTAATTACTCGAATAAAAGTGTTCTAGCCCAAGAATTTTAAATTCCGACCATAACATCTGAGTAACAATTTTCTAACTATAATTTTGTACCATCGTGTTCCATCACGATACAACATAATCTACCAACATATCTGTAGCATATTACACTAGACTCATTCCAATATCCTTAACCATTTCGATCTTTTCTATCCACTCACTAATCTATTCCTCCCTTTACCATCAGTAAACTATTAATAATTTCCTTAACACAATCAACAGACATATCCTTCATACCGGATCTAATTCATTACGACTACTATTCATGTTTAGTTTATAACTAATACTTGTAGTCATAATAGTATTCGGTGGAACATTATCACTTTTAGTAATACCACCAAGAATTGAAATATTCATATTCATGTGATTGCTCGATCTACAATCTTGCGATCACATTTGCATCAACACTAGCAGTGATCTATGATACGTCATTCGGTATCATCATCTGCCATCTTTGAGCAATCAACTGAATCATATCAATCTCCATCACTGGAGTTACTTTTTTTATGTCATTCTGTCGTACTCATCCCGTACGCAGTAATCAATACTAATCTCACCGTATAACTCGTTACCAGTTCAATCATAACAGCAGGTACACATACACACCAAATATTATCATACATATTACACATACCAGTATCTAGTATATATGTCCCACAAGTATAATAACATATGGACTTAACCTGACGTCGGTTAACTTTTAAATACGTTTCATAACCCTTGTCACCAACTGACATAGAGATCTTCTCAACAAAGATCAATGTTTAATATGCTTGATTTCAATATCCGTCTGCATGTCAGCATAACCGATACATGCTCACCGTGAGCACCAAACGATTACATACCACGGAGTTATAATATCCGTGTTTATTCGTATATCCGGCATACACAGTATACCTCCTACGAACGAACAACCAACTATGCCATAATGATTCCAACACTTCTTTGTGTATAGGTAATCATTCTATTCGAGCATACATGGGTGTAAACATCTAACGGATGTAAGGATAACATAGGGAGTTGCAAGGTTCAAGGTAATCGCGCAACATGGGTTGCCTTCAAATATTATTAATTACTATTATGGGAAATTCTATCACTTGCTCAGTCAATGTTCTCAGGCGTTCTAGGTTCGTTGAAATCGGTAATTCTCGATTTGGAGGTGGTATGACTCATATGTTTGAGAGTGAGAAATACATATATATATTTCAATACATTATTTTTTTATCAGCTCATTTATTATCCATTTTATTATTATTATTTTATTTTTATTTTAATGGAACAAGGATGGGTTCAGGTACAGGTTCGTCCGTACGTGAGGGTCGACGGTTCAGGTGAACATCTGGGGTTATTAGAATATACGGTACCGGTATTGGTAGGGTAGGGGATTTATCAATTTCAGTTAGGAGGGATGGTTACTAGATATTTCTGGTTAATGTCAAACGGGAGATCTAGCTTGGTACTATCATAACTATGGCCCAATAAGTCAGACTTATCATCAACCGATGCTCTGAAATTTCAGCATCCTCGGTACTTTTTATTATTTCCTTCCCCGGTTCCTTATCCGGGTCCCATTTCTCACTACATGTACCCACACGATATGTACATATATATATATATACACATTAGCACGTATAAATAATATTATATACTTTACACATATGTTGCCATTTTTACCTATTAACGAACCCCGTGACTTCCCCTGAATTCCCTCGTGCGGACAAGTCTGTTATTATGTTCCGGACCATAATAACTCACTTGTCCATCCAAGTTCATCCAGCTCTCGTCACTATATATTATTAGTTGATATTCAGATCCTATAATACTTGAGCTACTGGTTATATTTTAGGTATCTTTTAAAGACATCCTAATTCTTTTATAACCAATGGCTCTGATACCAAGTTCTGCAACACCCCGCAACTGCAGCGGAAACGTAAACGGGATGCGACAGACACCTCTGATATCAACCACATTGTTTATAAAGAAAACTGAATGCATTAATATACTTCAAAATTACATTATCTCGTATTTCATTACCGTCTAGGTGATACACACATCATACCATACGATACATAACTCTATTTGTTATAATGTATCCTAACATCCCGCACACAAATCTTACACACATCAAGCACTTAGCACGTAAGCAATCACTTTATCTTAGTTGTACCTGAAAAGCATGTGAGAAAACGGGTCAACTACGAATAGTTGGTGAGTTTCACAATTCGAGTAAACCATGATATATCAATATCAAAATATAATATTATCGATGTAATTATGCTGAGCCCACAAGTGAAACCTCTGTTAACCCAGAACACCTCCAATAACCTCTGGGGACACTGTTAACCCAGAACACTTCCAATAACCTCTGGGGACACTGTTAACCCAGAACACTTCCAATAACCTCTGGGGACACTGTTAACCCAGAACACTTCCAATGACATCTGGGGACACTGTTAACCCAGAACACTATTACGGGACCTTACAATGTTAACAACTCAGACAATTACCATCTTAGTACATTTCCGTACGATTCCCTTACAATAAACAATATATATAAATCCACGCAAATCCATGCGTTCAGTAAAATTCACGCAAATCCATGCGTTCAGTATGTACTTAAACATTTTAATAGAAACATGCTTCCGCCCCGGGAAAACATTTGAAACAATTCAGAAAAAGGGGCTCGTGAAACTCACCTTAGCACATGCAAGCAGGTAGCAACAATCATTATCAGTTAACACGTCCAATCTGTAATATGATCCCTACGATCTTTACTACACACTCATTATTAATATAACTTTAACCAAGTTATCCGGTACATCTGGGGACACTGTTAACCCAGCACTGTACCCGTTCTGGGGGCAAGGTTAACCCAGAAACACTTTTTCGGACTCAGATTGCGATGTCGTTTAGAGTTCAACAGTCAAATCTTCTAATAGCTTGTTTTCCCCGTTTTGCGTGCCTAGCACGGTTATCCAATTTTATGTTTCAAAATGAGTTTGGTCACACACGACCCGAAAATAGTTGTTGACTGATAATTTAATGAAAGTGGTGAAATTAGTACTCGGTTTAGACACCCCGATTGACCGCGGGACCCGTTTCCGTCTTTGGCGTACCGGAAACTGTTAAATCGGTTAAAAATACACAAATCATCCGAATTATTTTCGGATGATCATTTTTACTTGTTTAACTTAATTATATGAAAATAGTCCATTTTTAGGGTTTTTATACACCAGTCAGCTCGCTTAAGCGAACTTCACCGGTTTACGCGTTTTAACTTTAAAAGTTTGATAATTAGCACAAATACTTATCCGTTTACTCTCGGATCTTGAAATTTTGCACAAATCACTTTTTAACAGTGGGGAATTTTATAAAAATATTTCCAGAATTAATTTCTATATTTAAAATTTATTTATCTATTTTTAAACACCATTTAAACACTAAATATGTCGTAAATACCAAACGATCTTAGAAAAATCCCAAATTTTTCCTGGATGTCCCCTGCCATCCACATAGTCCCCTGTAATTTTTCCAGAACCAAAATATTCTTTTACATGCCCTTTTTACTAAAACCGAGCTAGAACACCCTAGAACTCGTTTAACCGAAAAGCCTACTTAGACTTCTCCAACTGACCTCAAATTTTGTGTGTGACTTATACATGATATAAAAAGCTTATCTGAAATTTTCCAGAATTTTTCATAATATTTAACTATTTTTCCCCATTTTTGGCCAAAACCAAGCATTAAATTCACCAAATATTCATCCTTTGTCCAAAAATTACCAAAAATTCACAGAAATCTTATTTTCATGTGTAGAACATCTCTGTAAAATTTCATGACCTAACTCTAAACGACCAACAATCTGTCCAAAAACACATACACCGACATAAACCGAATATACCATTCGTTTTCCGCCACTACAAGCTACAAACTCGTCTTTCCGCCTTATCTACCACTATAAACAGAGCCTACAAACAACATACCACAATACCAAGCAAGTTACACTCACGATCAAGCCATTTCTTTCATGGTTTCGGTTATGATTCAAAAACAAAGATTTAAACCGTAAAAATTCGTTTTTGGTTCGTTTAACTCCTTTCTTGGACCAAGATCCCTTGTATAACCCGTATACATCACTTGATCATGCAAGAATCGGTTTTCATCTTTGAAACCTCATTTTCTTGCAAACAAACTCAAGAAACGAAGATGAACACGTGATTAACTCGATTCCTTACCTTGTTTTCTTGCTACAAACTCTCGGTTTTTGATCATCAAGTGGAGAGGATTCATGGATTGTTGAGTGTGTTTGTAAAAAAAAATGGAAAGGGTTTACACCCCTATGCATTCCGATCGGTCCTCATGTCGTGTGTGGTGGGACCCACAAGTTCATTTTTGGCCACTCATTTGTATATCCGCAATCCGGATAATGTTTTGGATAATCTGGTTCAGTTCGTTTCTCGTTTAAATGTTTAAGTCGGCTTAAAACGAGGCTAAAACGGTCTTTTTCGTCTTAAAAATGAAATTTATACAAAACCGATTTAAAAACTTAAACCATGACATTTATTAACTTAAAACGTCATATTATTAGTTATTACACATCTTTTTCGGCTTGATCGATCGTCTCTTGCTCGGTTTGGTATTAAAGGTTTCGTTTAACGTACCGACGTACTGTTAAATCTAAATCCTTTTTCTGTGCTTTAATCCACTTATCCCGAAGCTTTAATACTTCGTAACATCAATAAATATCATATATCTCGTCTATAATTGAACCCTCGATTCATTCGGGTTTCAATAACTATCGATCGTTTGATCGCATATTCAATACGGTGAATTATATATTCACGTACAATCAATACAATGAACCATGTATTCTCGTATAATTACCATGGTAACTCATGTACCCGACATTACATATGACGTAACTAACGTCTATCGGTTAGGGTATACCTGGTTTCGTCGGAATCGTTACACGCCATTAGAGCAATATTTTCTTGAGTTTCTTTAGGTATAGTGGGAATCTGGTTGGATTTTACACTAGGAGTGGTTTTGCCAGAATCACTGGCATACTGACCAGATTTGGTAAAAAATACTGGAGCTGGATTAGGTGAATTTGACGACGATGATTGACCGAAGATGGATGAGAACATCTGAAAGTTTCCCTGTGGTGGTTGTTGAGTAGATATGAACAGTGAGAAGCTATCTTGAGACATGAGGGCACTATTAGATACAACGTTATAACCGGCAACACTATAAGAACTCGCATGATTTATTGCCCGTTGTCTATCATCCATATCGCATGCTTTAATGGTGGCAATCATTTCAGTCATGCTCATTTTATTGAGATCTTTGGTCTTTTTGATAACCGCAACATTCATATCCCAATTTTTCGGCAAAGAGTTCACTAGTTTGTTGTTAATTTCTGAGGTTTGCAGAAAAATCCCAGCAGTTCTTATTTCAGTTACTAGGGATATAAACCTCTGAAGTTGAGATTCCAATGTCTCTCCCAGAACATGATTAAACATATTAAACTTTTGTCGCAACAAATCCTGGCGACTTCTCTTCATGTCCTCATTACCCTCATAGACTTCTATCAATGCAGCCCACAACTCCTTTGCTGATTGGAGCTCTCTAAACTGGAGAGCAATCTCGGGTGAAAGTGCCATAGTTAGAGTTGACAAAGCTTTCTCATCTTCTTCAACTTTTGCAAAGTCATCATCATCATATTGAGCAACCGGTTTCACAAGAACCTCAGTTGAACCAGCCCTTTGATAAGTAATCCTTTGAGGTCCCCTCACGATACTTCTCCAAATCTTTGAATCTTTCATTTTGGCGTAATTTCGAAACGGAATTTCCATTCACTGAAACCCTCGTGAGATAACAAACGTGGTATACGAGTAGCAGTGCCCATGATAGAGTCAAGTTCTTGGTGAAGTGACGAGTTGGTTGAATTGCTGCCATTAGTTAATTGTGCAATTTCAAATTTGGTACTGATTAAAATTGTATTTTGGTTCAAATGAGATTAAACCCAATAAAATGATCCAAGTTCAAGAGTAACAGGCCCAAACAGAAACCAGCACGCTGAACAGTTGACCGAAAACCCAGTCGGTTGACTGATTCTTTGACCGAGAACCACACTTGACGACCAAAATTTTTGACCGAAAATTCCCCTTTACCGAGAACTCAATTTGTTGAATATTTGCTGACCGAAATCTTGAATATTGACCAAGTCTTGACCGAGAACAGGAACAGACCGAGAACTCACTTGTTGATGACTTCTTGACCGAGAACACTAATGGTTAGTGGCCGAAAACCAGAAAGTCAGCAGAGAACTCACTAGTTGACCAGTTGTTTAACCGAGATCTACAGGGAGCCGAAAACCAAAGAACTGTGAGTAACCGAGAACTACGAGTTGCCGAGAACTGTGAGTAGTCGAGAACTACGAGTTGCCGAGAACTGTGGATAACCGAGAACTACGAGTTGCCAAGGACAGGTAGTCACCAAACACACTGTTCAGCCGAAAACTAATGTTTTCACATCCAATGATCAGCCAGGATGTAACAAACTTCCAAATAAAATGGGATTTGATTTAATTTCCAAATTAAGTCCAATCTTTACCCAAGATATGTTAATCTTCTTCACCGATCAGACTCTTGCCGGAAAACACAAAATAACCACCGTAAATACTGTTTTTGAGTCGTTGATATCACAATAACGAGCCTGAAAAGGTCTAAGGCTATGATACCAATTGTAAGTCCTGAATCTGGATCACTACATTATGATATCAACTAAACGAGTATTGGTGCGGAATACCAACACTCGGTGAATCAAGAACACGAATAATAACAATACAGGTAACACGGGATTGCTTCAAAACACACGTATATTATTGAATACGTCAGGTGCTTAAGCACTTACAATACTTGAAAATAATAGGAATGAACAACCATAACCCTATACATCACATCTCAATATATAGGGATAACAACCAAAGGCCGGCCCACACACCAAAAAGCCCACCGAGAACACAAAGGTGTTCTTGGTTTACATGCGCACTCAAAACCCAAGCCCAAATAACTAGTACTAATTACAATCAAGCTCAAACCACAAAACTAGGCCCAACACTCTGTCTTTCCAACTGAAATTAGGGTGGTTTCTCCAACCTGGATTATAGTTGTTGCTGAAAGCGTTGTTTTGACGGTCGATGAAGTCAACTTCTTCCATGGCCATAATGACTTGTTTGCAGTCACTCGACTTATGGGTTCCTCCACAGATGTTACAGGTGATCTTGGTTTTCAATAATTCGGCTTGAAGTTGTTCGAATATTTTAGAAAGAGCTTCAATCTGTGTGGTGAAAAGAGTGTTGGAATCGACATGGTGTATTCCTTTATGGGTAGGTGTAGATCTTAGTGGGTTGTAAGCGAAACTCTTCTTTGCGGCCTTCTCCAGGACTTCAAATACTTCGCTAGGTGATTTGGATCCCAGGTCTCCACCAGCGATCTAGTCGATGGCCTGTTTGTTTTGACTGGATTGTGCGTCAAAGAAAGTTTGAACTTGTAACCATACGCTCAGTCCATGATGTAGGCATCTTCTTAAAAGACTTTTGTATCTTTCCCATTCTGCGTGTAACGATTCATCATCATCGGTCCGAAATCCGGTAATGCTGGCTCGGTATTTGGAAGTTTTATCGGGCGGAAAATATTTGAGGAGAAACTATTCAACCATCTGGTCCCCAGTGGTGATGGAACCAGAAGAAAGAGATTCTATCCATTCTAGGGCTTGGCCCCTTAGAGAGAAAGGAAAGAGTTTGAGTTTGATTTGATCGTCTGAACAGTTTTGGAATTTAAATGTTCCGCAGATTCGTAGAAATCGAGATATGTGTGAAAGAGGGTCTTCGTCGAGGAGACCATGAAATTGAACTGAATTTTCCACCATATGAATGGTGCTAGATTTGATTTCGAAATTTTCGGTCATTTCGGGTGGAGCCACTTCATTGCCGTAGCCTTCGAAAGTTGGCTTGGCATATTGGCACATGTTCGGCTCATTTTTCTGGGCCGCCATCATTTCTTTGGTTTTATTTTCTCCTGATGTGGTGGCGTCTATTGATTCGTCTTTGATTGTTTCGGCGGTTTCTGTAGTCCGTTTACGAGTTCGTCGACGAAAGAGTCGTCCCGGTTCAGAAATTGGAGAAACAAGCTCAGGCTCAGAAGTAGAGGACATACATGGGACTAAATCAAAAGTAAACTAAAGTAAAAGTTAGCTAAAGTTAGTGCTAAAGGTTAGTCTAATATTAAACTATAAGTTAGGCTAAGCTGCTCTAAACTATCTAAGGTCTAAGTTAATTAAGTTAAAGTAAGGCAAGGTAAATAAATATAAAAAGTAGGCTAGCCGCAAAATTATATATTTTAGTATTTAGTAAAAAAAATAAAGATAAAATAAAATAGAAGTCAAAAACTTTGTACAATTATAGACAATGATTAAATTAAAACTTGGATCGTTCTTAGAAACGTACCGTGTCCCCGGCAACGGCGCCAAAAACTTGATGCGTGCGTGCGTGTGGTATAAAATATGATAGGATGGGATGATTTGCTTTTGCACAAGATCGTGTTTTAAATTTATTAAAGTGATTTCTACAAAGACTAAACCCACACAAAATAGGCATGTGTACCTATCGTATATGTAGAATAGTATTGGTAAGAACCAAGTATCGATCCGTGGACACAAATGTTTCTAATGATAAATCGTTGTTTTACTTTAATTCGAGGTTTTAATCATTTTGGGGTTAATTTTGAACTTTTTATAAAATATAAAAACTTATATATAATATATAGGTGACCAAGATAAGAAATTTTAAACGAGTTGTTCAATTATTCGAAGGTTACCATCTAAGATCAAGAATCCACTCCATTTTAGCATTGATAATTAATATTTAAACATGTGGTAAACTTGCCGTAGCAATATACGATAGATAGCTCCTTAAACCTTAAGTGAGCATCTTTGGCACTAAGGAGATAACATGCGCATTTTAAAGTCCAACCTTTCCTAATGCATGCCATCTCAATGATGTCAATTTAAGTTAGCAAGTAGTTTCGTAAAGTAGAAAGATTAGGATTAACTTCGATTTCTCAAATACCAATTCTAACAACTTCGAATGGTTGTAGTTAACTCACACAACCTCCCCTTGGTTGATTTATGTAGGTTATAATTACACATTCCATTAACATATGATTTCTTTAACTAGCATGATATCCTAGGCACAGCCATTTTTGGATTACCAATGTTTTGGATAAAAATCAGCTAAGGATCAAGTATCCAAATCTGTTATGTGAGGTAAGGTGCTAATTCGATATAACAAATGTATAAGCGTGATATCGATGAACACAATGGTTTGATCACGAGGGAAAAAGCCCTTAATCACGATAGCCTTACTTCGGTTAAAACTTATCGAGGCAATCGTTGGTAAAATAGCTCCGGTCGAAGATTAATAGGATAATCTTTGGTCGAAGTACTTTAGTCAATGATCAACAAGGTAACCTTTGGTCGATGAGTATATGGTTATCTGGTCCCCGGCACAAAAAACCCCCGGATGTTTAAAATATCACCGTCGAGTTTATTAATGAACAAAAGGTGATTACAAATATTTGTGGAGTATATGATCGAGATTACAATGAAAGCTAGTGTATAGAGAGAATAATTGCTTCTGCTCTAGTGTGTGTGTAAGTACATGTGTCTTTTCCTATCGATCATCCTCAAATATCTATAAGGAAAAAGTAATTAACAAACTTAATGACTTCATCCTATAAATCCGCTAGTCTTCCATTCTTCACCAACGTGCTCTTTGACCACGTGCTGATAGCCACTCACTAGCGAATAAAGCGGTAGACCAGGTCTAGATACCGTTGTTGTTATTTAAACATCAATCTTCAAGGGAGTTCGTCCATAATCAGCTATGTTGAATTAGGATCCTAGATCCATGTTCCAGCTACAGGATGTCCCATGAGGATAATTGATGCAAGTTCGTCTTGAAGTCGATATACCTGTCTAACACATCATCATACTAAACGCAATTATAAGTAAACAAACAATACCGAGGATCGTCGATCCTTTATATCCTGATATATATTTCAAGGGTAAACTATCCATAAGACAGTCAAGGATAAAGGATCCTCAGTATAAAAATCGTGGCCTAACAACCAAGACTTAGAGAAATACATCATAACTTATATCTCATCATTTCTAAGTATAATATAAGGATCCGTGTTTCAATAATGTATCAAAATATTTTTATCTTTCAAGAACATGAATCGATCATGAACGATTGCCAAAAGAATTGACAACCACAAACTTTGAATTAGTGATTTAAGATGGTGAAACATTTCTCATCAAAAGATAATTGTAATATAACCATGTACTTTACTAGACTACACCACATGTTTTATATAGTTATCAAGTAAAACAAAGCTTCTTCATAGATTTTAGATGTTAAAAGGAGTTTAGCTCATAATGAGCATGATGATAAAAATTAAGATGAATGATGATAACAAATACATGATTAAACTTGGAATGATCTAACCAAATGTAGATGAATCTTCCTTCTTAATGATATTGATGATGGTTGATGATGATGGTTGATGGTGATGACCTCCAAGCCTTCAAACTCACTAAACCTTCTATGTGAGTGTTAGTGTGTGTTTTTATAAGAAAGAATCGGATAGAAATCTTTTCAAGGCACACCAAATGAATGCAACATGGGCCACTATTTATAGGCAATCTGGATGGTGAGGCACGGCCCCGTGCTTGGTGAGCACGCCCCCGTGCCTTTTATAACACGTGCCAGATTTGTTTTGTCTTTTATGTAAGGTGGCAACAGCCTCGTGGTTAGTAGGCACGGCCCTGTGGTTTTTAGTGACATGTGCCAGATTTGATTTGTCTTTTGTGTGAGGTGGCAACGGCCCCATGGTTAGTAGGCACGGCCCCGTGGTTTTTAGTGACATGTGCTCAATTCTTCTTTGTCTTTTCTGCATTCCCGTCCACGGCCCCGTGCATGATGAGCATGGCCCCGTGCTTTTGTTTCCAGATTTTGCCTTTTCTTGTGTCAAAAGCATGGGGGCGTGTTTCTTGAGGCATGGGGGCGTGTTTCTTTGTTTTCTTGTGTTTTCTTCTGTTTTTCTTCGTCTTTTTGCTTGTTTCTTTGTTTGGGGTTTGGTTTCACCTGAAATTATGTTTTATTATGATAAGTAGCCTTTTATGCTATGTTATTAGATAGAAATTGCAGTTTTTAGAGATTATTTGATGCCGAAAAGATGTATATTTCTATGTACATCAATCAGGTATCTTCAAGTTTATATAGACTCTTTACTTATAACTAACCACTTTAACGGTTCTTATACTATGAAAGGTGAGAATATGGTCAAATATTTAGAAATTGTGTAGGAATTGGCAAAATCCTTCGAATTGTTTAGTATAATACAGGTACCAAGAGAATAGAATGCTGGGGCAGATGCCTTAGCAAACTTAGCATCATCGTTGAAGATCCCGGATGATGTAACGATACTCATCATTCATATATTGTCTCCGGCAATTGGAGAACAAGAATCCGTGAAGATAACAGTGGATTGCACAAGAGAACATACGGATCCTCCATCCTCTTCAAAAGTAGGATCTTGGATCCTTCCAATCAAAAAATTCCTGCAAGATGGAGAGATCCCTACAGAGTAAAATCCTAAAGCTTTCAGATTAAAGGTATCACAATTCATTATTTTACAAGATATTGTGTATAGAAAATCTCTTGCAGGTCCCTATCTGAGATGCATTGAGGATCCTGAAATACAAGAGGTACTTCAAGACTTCCACGAAGGCGATTGCGGCAACCACACAGGGGGAAGAGCATTATTCTCCAGAATACTTAGGACTGTATACTTCTGGCCAACAATGAAGAAGGATACTATGAAATACTCAAAGAAGTGTGATGCTTGCCAAAGGCATGGAAATATTCTTCACCAGCCAGCAGAACCTATGTATCCTATATCCTTTTCATGGCCTTTCATGAAATGGGGAATGGATATTGTAGGCAAGCTACCAAAGGCACTAGGCAGAAAGGTCTTTATGCTTGTTATGACATACTACTTCTCTAAATGGATTGAAGCAGCAGCATTCGTGCAAGTCTGAGAAAGGGAGGTTATATCCTTTACTAAAAGAAATATTATAACTAGATTTGGTATCCCTTCTAAAATTGTTTGTGAAAATGGTTCCCAGTTTATCTGGAAAAGAACCACTAACTTTTGTGACAGTTGGGGCATCAAGATGATCACTTCTACACCAATTCATCCTCAAGCCAATGGTCAACCAGAGTCAAGCAACAAGATTATCATCAACAACTTGAAGAAAAAACTAGGATCCAAGAAAGGAAAGTGGGCTGAAGAACTTCCTTATGTTCTTTGGGCTGATAAAACAACACCTAAGAATGCAACAGGTCAAACACCCTTCTCATTGGTGTTTGGATCAGAAGCTGTAATCCCTACAGAAATAGTGGTTCCTACTGCTAGAACAAGCATCCATGATCCTGAGGCCAATAATGAAATCCTTCTCCAAGAACTAGATACCGTTGAAGAACTCAAAGACCTAGCCAAGATCAGAATGGCAGCATATCAACAAAGGGTAGCTGGGGCATACAACAAAATATTGATAAGAAGATTGCAAGAAGGAGATCTAGTCTTGAGGAAAGCCTTCCAAAACACAACCAATCCGGCAGATAGGAAACTAACACCCAAGTGGGAAGGTCCTTATCTGATCGAGTTGGAAGCAGGGAAAGGGGCATATCATTTGCTCACAATGAAAGGCAACATGTTACCAGGAGCATGGAATGCTATCCATCTCAAGAAGTATTTTTTCTAGTCAGGATCTAGTATACTTAGAAAATCAAGCATCCATCTAGGATCAAGGATCCTAAAATTGGTAATATCTATCTGATCACTTATTTATTTCATATTCTTGTTAATAATTTAAGGATAATGTATTCTTAACATTTATCTTTTCCATGTTTTTAAGTAACAACGCAGATTTCAATAAAAGGTTCAATGTCTAAGAGGTTGGCCACCTCTCCCTCACGCTTAAGGTACATCGCTATTTTCCTTGGCCTAGCCCATGATTGGGTATGACCCCCGATGGTCATACCCTCCAAGGTTTAAAGGTTTTCACCTTTCTTATAAATTAGAGTTTCTACACTCTCGCCTGGAGCGCACGCTATCCAACGTATAGTCCGGGGCAGTGGGACCAGTACACGCTTAGTGGCTGACAATTTCGTTGTCTTCGACTATATGGAGGATCCTACGATTTATGGTAGACGTACCATACTACCGGTTTATAACGTTTTCACGTTATCTCAAGACAAAGGTTTCTAACATTTTCATGTTAGCTAAGGTTTTGGCATTTGCACGTCACTCACGTTTGGGCTAAATCCCGGTTTGGGGGAGTCCCCAGTAAACATCCGTATCCTTGGGCCAGTCCCCCGTTTGGGCTTGTCCCCAGTTTTTGGGCTTGTCCCCAGTTTAACACCAGTTCACGGGCTTGTCCCCAGTTACACGGGCTTGTCCCAAGTTGCACGGATTGTCCCCAGTTTATTTTATGGGCTTTTCCCCCAGTTTATTGGGTTTAATTCCAGATAATATCATAAGTTATTTGCATCAGGTATCATAAATTAGATTCTGAGGATCACCGAAGGATCAATACTTAAGGATTCAAAATCCTTAAATTCAGTTTTATAAGGATTGCAAAAGGATCAATACTTATGGTAACTTAGGTCTAACTAGACCTTACGGTATGATTTCTGTTTATCGGTTTAAACTTATTTGATTTCAGTTTATATCTTCATAGATATAAGGATTCATTATTCTTAATCTATTTTTATAAAGATTTAAGATCCTGGTTTATTTTTGCAAGGATATTTTATCCAAAAAACTTTTTACTAAAGAATATTTCTCAAAACTTTCAACAAATCTAAAACTATATCAGACAAACTTCAAAATAACAGACAATCAACAGATAGTTAAAAAAAAATACTATCTATTAAACTTACTTGCAATTACCAAAATCTTTAACCCGGATTTCACCATTTAAAAATGGACCATCCACCCGGGTTAATCAAGTGTTACTAGTTGTTCATGATTTGCAGGGAGAAGGATATATAGCCGGAAGGGAAGTTCCCAAGGAAACTCCATTGATATATGACAATTATATCCAGCTTGTCAAATCTCATATGTTTTTGCAGGAAGTTTGAATGCAAAGGCAAAATGACAGCTGTGATCTTATCACAACCACCATTTAGGTGGCAATTGTTAGTGCACAGAAATTTGATATTGTGGATATGTTATCCTGGCATATGTTTTGGATCAGTTATCCTTAGCGTGTGTTCTAGATCCCGTCAGGATCAAGGATCCACAGTACTTATTATTTATTAACGGTTGTTCTCATGTGTAGTCTTATATTTAGCAGGCATAACGGTTAGAAGACTCAGTCTATCCACTAACTTGCAGTCAAGAAGATATTGACGGTGATAGTTTTCACCGTCTGAGGGTTTTTTGTGCCGGAGATTACGATAATCACGTACTAACCGACCAAAGGTTACCTTGTTGATCCTTGACCGAAGAGATTCGACCAACGATTACCTCGTTAATCCTTGACCGAAGCAATTAGTCCAAAGATTACCTTGTTAATTTTTGACCGTAGTAAGATTATCATGATTAAGGGCTTTTTCCCTCGTGATCAAACCTTTGTGTTCACCAATATTACGATTACATACTTGTCATTATCGTGTTAGCACTATACATCACTGTTAGTGCACAGAAATTTGACACTGTGGACATGTTATCCTGACATATGTTTTGGATCATTTATCCTTAGCGTGTGTTCCAGATCCCATCAGGATCAAGGATCCACAGTACTTATTATTTATTAACGGTTGTTCTCATGTGTAGTCTTATATTTAGCAGGTATAACGGTTAGAAGACTCAGTCTATCCACTAACTTGCAGTCAAGAAGATATTGACGTGTCTGGATCAATTATCCTTCTGAAGAGTTCCAGAGCTACGTCAGGATCAGTGATCCTCAGTACTTATTGCTTATTAACGATTTTCCGTTGTTATGCTGATATTTTTGGCAGGTATAACGGCTAATGACCAAGTCAAAGCTATAATCTCGCAATCTAATTAATATATCGCGTGGATAATGAAGGAAACAATCACAATTAAGGAATGGCTTGATTGGCGGCTTAAATTAGGGATATTTGTTATTCTTTTCTTGCATATAATGAAGATATGATCAGCTAGGTAAAAGACATGTACGAACACACACACTAGAGCAGAAGCAAACATTCTCTCTACACACTAGCTTACTTTGTAATCTCGATCATATACTCCACAACACTTGTAACCACCTTTTATTATCAATATAATCGACGATGATAGTTTTCATCGTCCGGGGTTTTTTGTGCCGGAGACCACGATAATCATATACTTATCGACCAAAGGTTACCTTGTTGATCATTGACTAAAGTAATTCGACCAAAGATTATCTTATTAATCCTTGACCGAAGTTATTTTACCAAAGATTACCTTGATAAGTTTTGACCGAAGTAAGACTATCGTATTCAAGGGCTTTTTCCCTCGTGATCAAATCATTGTGTACATCAAGATTTCGATTACATATTCGTTATTATCAACATGGCACTATACCTCACTTTACATATTTGGATACATTATCCTTAGCAGATTTTTATCCAAAACAATATAGCGCCCACCGTGGGGCAATTGGTGCTATAATCCAGATTATTTCCTATCAATTTTCAACTTTTCATACCCATATCACCATCAATGGCCTCTCAATCAACCTCTGCTTCATCAACCATGCCATCCTCAGTTTCTCTCTCATCAAGAACTTTGCCGTCGATGCCTCCTCCAATTACGGGAGCACCAAGGACCACCTCGGCTAGAAACAAGACACAAATTTCAGTCTTCCAGAGCTCAAAAACCACTGCTGCTACTACTGTGGTCAAATCTAACAATGATGTTTCTGCTATGTTTTCACAAGTTAAGGAATACATGGAGCAGCAGAACAAAACCAACCAAAGGATCCTACATGAAATTGAAGATCTCAAGAAAAGAAAGAGGCCAGCGGAGGATCAGACTCCCATGATGCCTAGGGTGCTGGATTTCACTACTCCAGGATCCGTGGCTCAACATACTCAAGGATCCTCGATCCTTCAGGAAGGATCATCTATCCTTCAACAGGGGTCCGCGGGTCAACAAACTCAAGGTTCCTCGTTACTTCAACAAGGATCACCCATCCTTCAACCAGGGTCCGTGGGTCAACAAACTCAAGGATCCTCGTTCTTTCAGCCAGGATCATCTATCCTTCAACAGGGGTCCATGGGTCAACAAACTCAAGGATCCTCGTTCTTTCAGCCAAGATCATCTATCCTTCAACAGGGGTCCATGGGTCAACAAACTCAAGGATCCTCGTTCTTTCAGCCAGGATCATCTATCCTTCAACAAGGGTCCGTGGGTCAACAAACTCAAGGATCCTCGTTCCTTCAACAAGGATCATCCATCTTTCAGCCAGGATCCTTTGGGTTGCATCCTCAAGGATCCTTCAGCTCCCAACCTCAAGGATCCTTCTGGCAGAATCAAGGGTCCTCAGGTATTCACCATCAAAGGTCTTCTGAGGTCCATGAAGGGGACATCATCCCCATGTAAACCATTGCCTCTGGTGGACCTGCTACTGTAGTAGATGCCTCTTATCTTAACTACACTTCTGGGATGCCAACGTTCAACCAACCAAGAGGTAACACCTATAATCACATATCCTCAGACACTAACCTTGGCTCTATGCAGGATACATGTATCAATCAGGCTATGGCTAGGGAACTTCATAAGCTTAAGGATATGATATCCAGCGTGCCAGGAGTGGTCCGTCCAATTCCTGAAATACCAGAAGGGAGCCATAAGTTGTCCAGATTTGCTCCACCGATATGTGATGCGGAGATCCCAAAACGCTTTCAAACACCCAACATGAAGGTGTATGATGGGACCACTGATCTGGAAGAGCACGTGGCTCAGTATTGGGAAAGGATGGAGATCAATCCAATTCCTGAAAGACTCAAGGAAGCTTGTCTATGCAAGGGTTTTGGATTCACACTAACAAGATCTGCACTTAAATGGCTGCTAAGCCTTCCTCCTTATTCTGTTACATCTTTTTCATATTTAGTTAACTTGTTCAGTAGCCAGTTTTCTTGTAGTAGGAAATTTGAGAAGTTAACTAGTGATTTATATAGAGTTGTCCAACCTTATGATGAATCCTTAAGGGATTTTGTTACAAGGTTTGGCAGGGAAGCCCTAGAAATACCTAATCTTGATATGGCTACGGCTGTTGAAGCATTCAAGATGGGACTTCAAAGGGCTCCCCATTTTATGATGATCTTGTGATGACTCCATGCAGGAATTTAGATGAAGTCAGAAACAGGGCACTCAGATTTATAAGGCTAGAGGATGATAAGAAGATCCAAGAACGATTAGGAGCTCCAGCAAAACAAGAGTTACCTAACCAGAAACAAGGATCCTCATTCAGGAACAATAACTCGAAGCCTTACTCCAAGTTCAACAACCAAAACGTCCAGGCAGTTGAAGAAGGAGATGATGATGAGGACTACCCAAGTATTTCTGAATATTGCTTTTCTGTTGATACTCATGGTTTGATTTGTGCCATGAAAGATCTTGGAGAGAAAGCAAGGTGTCCTCGGAAAATTGAGAAAACAACATCCTTCAAAGACAAGTCCAAGTGGTGTGCATTCCATGAAGACTTTGGCCATCAGACCGATGATTGTATTGGTTTAAGGAGGGAAATTGGATACCTCCTGAGCAAGGGTCATTTTAAAGAACTATTGGGAAGAAAAAAGTCAAGGATCCAGGATCCTGAGGATGTCCCGTAAAAAGCAACTCCGCCCCCACCAGATGCACAAGTAATCAACTTCATCTCCGGTGGCTCGGATATATGTGGTACTTCCTTCTCCGCAGCTAAGAAACTGGCCAAAGAAATCAAGATGGAGAACGGGGAACGACCAATCATCTCCACTACTTTAACAACTGATAAAAGAATCTTCTTTGATGAAGAAGATAAAACCAGCATTCAGGATTCTCACCATGACGGTTTGATTGTTACGTTGTTCATTGCTAACCATTATGTACGCAGGATCCTAGTAGATGGTGGGAGCTCGGTCAATATCATCCAACACGATGTACTTCAGAAGATGAACATACAAACTCGGAGATCATTCCGAGGACGTCAGTACTAGTTGGTTTCAGTGGAGAAACCAAGAAAACATTGGGGGACATTAACCTCCCAATATACATCGAAGGGTTAAACTCTTACCAAAAGTTTTGTGTTATTGACAATCTTTCTTGTTGCAATGTTATTCTTGGCAGGCCTTGGCTACATGGGATGAAGGCTGTAGCCTCTACTTACCATCAGTGCATCAAACTACCAACTCCTTAGGGAGTAGTAAGGATATATGGTGACCAAGTGGAAGCCAAGAATTATTATTCGTCATCCATGAAGCCGACAGCTAAGCAGACGATAGCATAGCAATTACAGCAGAATCCTAGGAATATACTGGAAGCTCAAGAGAAAGACATTAAAGAAGTCTCCTTAGATCCCGAGGATCCAGATGTAAAGTTGTTCTTAGGATCCAGTATCCCCAGCGGAATCAAGGAGGATATAATATCCTTCCTAAGGCGAAGAAAATCCACTTTTCCCTTCAAACATTCAGACATGACAGGTATTTCCAAGGAGGTAATTACTCATAAATTAGGCCTTGATTTATCTATTAAACCCATCCATCAGAAGCAAAGGAAATTCGCTCCTGAGAGAAACGCGATCATACAAGAAGAAGTTGAAAAACTTCTTAAGGCCGGTATGATCAGAGAGGTTAAGTATCCTTGATGGCTAGCTAATGTGGTCGTTGTTTCAAAAAAGAATGGAAAGTGGAGGGTGTGGGTCGATTTTACCGATTTAAACAAGGCATGCCCCAAGGATCCTTTCCCGTTACCACATATAGATTCCATGGTGGATGCAACGACAGGACATGAAATGCTTACCTTTTTGGATGCTTCCTCTGGATTTCAACAAATTCAGATGGAACCATCTGATCAAGAGGATACAGCATTCATGACTCCTACCGGCATATACTGTTATACTGCTATGCCGTTTGGACTAAGAAATGCAGGGGCAACATACCAAAGACTAGTCAACATGATGTTCAAGGATCAGTTGGGCAAGACTATGGAAGTATACATCGATGACATGGTGGTAAAGTCAAAGAAAGCTGAGGATCACCTTAAAGACCTCGAAGAAGCATTCAATATCCTCGACCAATATAACATGAAATTGAATCCGTCAAAATGCCACTTTGGTGTTAAGGCTGGAAAGTTTCTGGGATATATGGTGACTAAAAGAGAAATTGAAGCAAGCCCTGAGCAGATTAAAGCCATCATCAACTTGAAATCTCCTGCAAATGCCAAGGATGTCCAAAGGCTCACGGGAAGAATAGCCGCTCTCAACAGGTTCATCTCAAGATCCTCCGAGAAGTGCAAAGACTTCTAGGACATTCTGAGAAAGAATAAGAAGTTCGAGTGGACGGAAAAGCATGAGGCTGCACTCAAAGCCTTGAAGGATTACTTATCCTCAGCTCCAGCTCTGATGAAGCATGTGGATGGAGAATCCTTATACCTGTACCTAGCGGTCTCAGGAAACGCTGTAAGTGTTGTCCTTGTGAAGGATCATGAAGGTGAACAACATCCCGTTTATTATGTAAGTAAAAGTCTTTTAAATGCAGAAGCCAGGTATTCTCATTTAGAAAAATTAATTCTTGCACTTATTATGGCTTCTACTAAATTGAGACATTACTTTGAAAAACATGCTATTATTTTGATAACTAACTATCCTGTTAAGAATGTTCTTAGAAAGCCAGACTTATCGGGACGAATGGCCAAGTGGGCTGTGAAGCTGATTACATATGATATTCAGTATGAGCCTAGAACAGCTATTAAATCACAAGCGCTTGCAGACTTTGTGGCTGATTTCAGTAGTGACATGCAAAATGAAGCTGATCTAGAGGTCCAACAACTTGAAGAAACCAAGGATCCTTGGATCCTCTTCACAGATGGAGCGTTCAATGTAAGAGGAACAGGTTTGGGCATACTACTAAAATCGCCACAGGGGGACATAATACCCCAGTCCATTGCATGTGTATTCCAAGCCACCAATAATGAAGCGGAATACGAAGCTCTAATCACAGGTTTGCAATTAGCTAAACACATGAGGATCAGGTATCTTCAAGTATATGTAGATTCATTATTGATGACTAACCACTTTAATGGCTCATATGCTGTTAAAGGTAAAAGACTAATCAAGTATCTAGATGTTGTGAAGGAACTATCAAAGTTCTTCGATTCTTTTAGTATTATACAGGTACCAAGAGAAGAGAATGTTGGGGCAGATGCTTTAGCAAATTTAGCTTCATCATTGAAGATTCCAGAAGATACGAAGATCCCAATCATCCATGTACTCTCACCAGCAATAGGAGAATATGAAGTTGGGGAGATAACAACTGACAAAAATATTGTGTCTTTGGATCTATTATCCTCAAGTAATCAAGGATTTTGGATCCTCCCGATCAAGAAGTTCATTCAAAATGGAGAGATTCCAGCCACAGAAAATCCTAAGTCCTTCAAACTTAAGGTATCACAATACATTTTATTGAATACTATTCTGTATAGGAAATCTCTTGCAGGCCATACTTGAGATGTATCGAAGATCCTGAAATTCAAGAGGTGCTCAAAGACTTTCACGAAGGAGATTGCAGTAATCACACTGGAGGTAGAGCCCTATTCTCAAGAATTCTGAGAACATGATACTTCTGGCCTACCATGAAGAGAGACGCCATGGAGTACTCAAAGAAGTGTGATTCATGTCAAAGACATGGAAATATTCTACATCAGCCAGTAGAGCCTATGTATCCTATATCCTCATCATGGCCTTTCATGAAGTGGGGCAAGGATATCGTGGGTAAGCTACCTAAAGCGCCAGGAGGAAAAGTATCATGCTTGAAATGACTGATTACTTTTCAAAGTGGATAGAAGCAGAAGCTTTCATTCAAGTCCGCGAAAAAGAGGTGATATCCTTCATTAAAAGATATATTATTACTAGATTTGGTATCCCTTCATAAATTATTTGTGACAATGGTTCCCAGTTTATCGGGAAAAGAACCACTAACTTTTGTGACAGTTGGGGCATTAAGATGATTACCTCCACACCAATTCATCCTCAAGCTAATGGTCAAGCAGAATCAAGCAACAAGATTATTATCAACAACTTGAAGAAGAAACTAGGATCCAAGAAGGGAAAGTGGGTTGAAGAACTTCCTTATGTTCTTTGGGCTGATAGAACAACACCAAAGAATGCAACAGGTCAAACACCCTTCTCATTGGTGTTTGGTTCAGAACCTGTAATCCCTACGGAGATGGTGGTTCCTACTGCCAGAACAAGCATCCGTGATCCTCAAGCTAACAATGAAATCCTTCTCCAAGACCTGGATACTGTTGATGAGCTCAGAGACCTAGCTAAAATCAGAATGGCAGCATATCAACAAAGGGTAGCTGGGGCATACAACAAAAATATCAGGATTCGAAGATTTCAAGAAGGATATCTAGTTTTGAGGAAAGCCTTCCAAAACACAACTAATCCAGCAGATGGAAAGCTAGCGCCTAAGTGGGAAGGTCCATACTTGATCGAATCAGAAGCCGGAAAGGGGGCATATCACTTGTTGACTATGGAAGGCAACAGGTTACCTAGAGCATGGAATGCTATTCATCTCAAGAAATACTTTTTCTAATCATGATCAAGTATCCTCAGAAGAATCAGGGATCCTGAAATTGGTAATATCTATCCGATCACTTATTAATTTCAAATTCTTATTAATTTAAGGATAATATATTTTTAACGTTTGTCTTTTTCCAAGTTTTAAATAACAATGCAGATTTCAAACAAGAGGTTCAATGTCTAAGAGGTTGGCCACCTCTCCTTTACATTTAAGGTACTTTACTATTTTCCTTGGCCAAGCCCACAATTGGAAATGACCCCCGATGGTCATATCCCCCAAGGTTTAAAGGCTTTCACCTTTCTTAATAAATTAGAGTTTCTACACTCTCGCCTGGAGCGCACGATATCCAACGTATAGTCTGGGGCAGCGGGACCAGTACACGCTTAGTGGCTGACAATTTTGTTGTCTTCGGCTATATGGAGGATCCTACGATTTATGGTAGACGTACCATACCACCGGTTTATAACTTTTTCACGTTATCTCAAGACAAAGGTTTCTAACATTTTCATGCTAAGGTTTATAACGTTTTCACATTATCTCACGTTTGGGCTAAATCCCGGTTTGGGCGAGTCCCCAGTTAACATCCGTATCCTTGGGCCAGTCCCCAGTTTGGGCATGTCCCCAGTTTTTGGGCTTGTCCCCAGTTTAACACCAGTTCACGGGCTTGTCCCCAGATTACACGGGCTTGTCCCCAGTTGCACGGGTTTGTCCCCAGTTTATTTTATGGGCTTGTCCCTGGTTTATTGGGTTTAATCCCAGATAATATCATAAATTATTTGCATCAAGTATCATAAATTAGATTCTGAGGATCACCGAATGATCAATACTTATGGATTCAAAATCCTTTAATTCAGTTTTATAAGGATTGCAAAAGGATCAATACTTATGGGAGAAGGATATACAGCCGGAAGTGAAGTTTCCATGGAAACTCCATTGATATGTGACAATTATATCCAGCTAGTCAAATCTCATATGTTTTTGCAGAAAGTTTGAATTCAAAGGCAAAATGACATCTGTGATCTTATCACAACCGCCATTTTGGGGGCAATTGTTAGTGCACAGAAATTTGACACTGTGGATATGTTATCCTGACATATGTTTTGGATCATTTATCCTTAGCGTGTGTTCCAGATCCCATCAGCATCAAGGATCCACAGTACTTATTACTTATTAACGGTTGTTCTCGTGTGTAGTCTTATATTTAGCAGGTATAACGGTTAGAAGACTCAGTCTATCCACTAACTTGCAGTCAAGAAGATATTGACGTGTCTGGATCAATTATCCTTCTGAAGAGTTCCAGAGCTATGTCAGGATCAGTGATCCTCAGTACTTATTGCTTATTAACGATTTTCCTTTGTTATGTTGATATTTTTGGCAGGTATAACGGCTAATGACCAAGTCAAAGCTATAATCTCGCAATCTAATTAATATACCGCGTGGATAATGAAGGAAACAATCACAATTAAGGAATGGCTTGATTAGCGGCTTAAATTAGGGATATTTGTTATTCTTTTCTTGTATATAATGAAGATATGATCAGCTAGGTAAAAGACATGTACGAACACACACACTAGAGCAGAAGCAAACATTCTCTCTACACACTAGCTTACTTTGTATTCTCGATCATATACTCCACAACTCTTGTAACAACCTTTTATTATCAATATAATCGACGGTGATAGTTTTCACCGTCCGGGGGTTTTTTGTGCCGGAGACCACGATAATCATATACTTATCGACCAAAGGTTACCTTGTTGATCATTGACTAAAGTAATTCAACCAAAGATTATCTTATTAATCCTTGACCGAAGTTATTTTACCAAAGATTACCTTGATAATTTTTGACCGAAGTAAGACTATCGTACTCAAGGGCTTTTTCTCTCGTGATCAAATCATTGTGTACATCAAGATTTCAATTACATATTCGTTATTATCAACATAGCACTATACCTCACTTTACAGATTTGGATACATTATCCTTAGCATATTTTTATCCAAAACACTCACTTTTACAGATTTGGATACATTATCCTTAGCAGATTTTTATCCAAAACAAAGCCCTGGATCAGGAGGTTGAGAAGACCTCAGCTGCCCCAAAACAGGGAAGAATATAAATATGCCAACTGATACTATGGTGAGTGTTGAAACTGAAAAGGATACAGATGTAGAGACTGTTGATGGTTTGAAATGTATACTCAATGCATATGATGATGAGGAGGATAGTGAAGAGAGGAGAGTTGAGGATGTAGACTATGAAGCTGATATGTCTGATGGTGGAGAACAGGATTATGACATAAATGATGATATTGTGAATGTTGAGTGGATAGAGAAGGAGGATGAAGTGAGAAATGATAAGGAGACAGAAGATGGAATTGAAAAGATAAATGATGAAGAAAATATGAATGATACTGATGAAGCAACTGATGTCTTAACTGACATTCAAACTGATGTGATAAATGAGGAAGATGCTGCTACTGAGGAGCTAATACTCACTGAACCTGAACAACCTGAAAGCTCCAAGAAGGTAGAGCATGATTCAGAGTTAGAAGCCCTTGAAAAAGAAATTGATGATTATCAACAATCTGAGGATGAGGAAGAAGTACATAAAAGAATAGACAAAGGAAAGGCAAAAGTTACTGAAGAAGAGCCTGTTGAGCAAATCCTATGAAAGACATCTTGTTTAGAGATAATGCAGAAGCTTCTGCTGCTGCCAGAAGAGAACATGAAAATATTATGAGAGAAACAAGGGAGAGGGATATACTGGCCCAAACCTTGACTCCTCAAGAATTGGCAAAGTAGGAAGTACGGATCTCTCAAGCCAATGTGGAATAAATATTAATGATATATGATGAGGCTGAGGATCAGATTGTAATTGAAGCCTTGATAAATCTGAGAAGGGATGAGGATGTTGACAACTCCCTAGCCATGGTTGTTAGTATGTTTGCTGAAAAGCCCACAACTGAATCTGAAAAAGCACCTGAGCTTGAACAAGAACCTCAAAAGGAACCTGAAAAGGAACCTGAGAAGCAATCTGAAGAAACCATTGAGGAAATGTTGGCAAAGATCACTAAAATCAGAAATGAAAAATATGCAAGGTTTGAAAATATTTACACCAGAAAGAGAAAGGCTGTTGATGAGGATGATGGAGATGAAATGAAAAATAAAAGGCAAAGGAATGAGGATACAGGTCCAATCAATGCAATTCCTCTACAAACCTTGAAACCAGGTGAAAAACTGCCTGGTGTTTCTGATGTTCCTAATGTAAGTGATCCAAACCCAGAACATCCACCTTCAGATGATTCCAAAATTGATGCAGTTGATGAATCAACTGAGGAGGAGGATGAGTCTGATGAATCTGATGATAATGGTGACAATGATGGAAAAGGTGATGAAGCTGCCAATGTTGTGTCCCCGCAAGTCACAATGACTAATGAACAAAGGGAAAACATTGAGCTGAGTATGAGGGAAGCTAAAAATAAACATCCATTGGTTGTGAAGCTAAGAAGCTATGGAATAAGTTTTGAAACCTTGGCTGAACTGGATGATGATCAGTTGCAAAAGAGACTGGACAAGGAGAGAGATGTGATCAAGAAAAAGATGGAACAAAAGAATAGAGATAGCCTGAAATACAGAGAATATCTAAGAAAACATGGCTATTCAGAAAAAGATCTAACACACTTCAAGTTTGACAAACTTCAAGATCTTTACAACAGTGAAAGAGAAAAGGTGAAAGAAAAGTATGTGAAGGAACATGTAACAACTCGGGTTTTCGTATATATACTTTTATTAATTACCCGAATCGTTTCGACGTTCGGGCTATTTTATTAAATAAAATATCACGCTTATCGAAAAGATTAATTAAGATTTTATTTATTGTTTAAATGGTTTATGTAAAATATATTTATAACTTTCAATTTATGGCAAAATTTACCCAAACTCAAACTTTTGTCCAACTTTGTTTCCATCTTAAACCTCCAAGGACTAAATTGTAACTTTATGATTTATGATACAAACCATCTACTTGTCTGGATAGTTCGTTTACCCGTATCCTTTCCTCACGAGTTTTCTTGTACCAGAATCAAATAATCATCAAATTTGGCTAGCAAATCTTTTTGTAAACAAAGTTGTGATCTGGGATTCGTTTATCTTTGTCAAACGCGGCTTAACCGACAATTCTTATATGTTAATCGTATCAATTTGATCCGGTTTTCCATTATTAACCAAACCGACAACCCTAATCCCTAAATCTATATAAACGATGATAATTTTGCAATTAAATTCACACATACAACCTTATAGCCGTCGCCTACGTTTCCCCCAACTTTAATTGGACTTTAGCAGCCTTTGGATACTCTGTTCGTCATACTCCATTGCCGCCCACCGTTCGTTTGATTTGACTCGTGTTACGGCAACGTACGAGGTAATAAAATAAATGGTTTTAACCGCGATATCATGTTTAACAAAATCCCTAACATCAATTGAGTAATCATTAACAGATTTAATCGGTTCCCGATTTTAGTGTTTATGAATATTGGGGTTTTTCTCTTCGCGTGTTATATATCTATTTTTGGTTCTATTGTTTAAACTCGTTGGCTCAGCTGGCCAGTGTATCTGTGGTGAGACCTCTACGAATGGATGGTCGCGGGTTCGAACCCCAACTGTCTCTTTTTGTTGTATTTTTGGTAATTTTGTATATTTAATCAATTTTATTGAAAAGCAATCATAATAAATCATAAATAAATCATATTTTATGAAAACCGACAAGGCTACATGTTGTTTTCCACATTTTTATTAAAACCCCTTATATATGTGTGTGTATATATATATATGAGTATAAACGTATATATATGTGTATATGTATGTAAATATAATAAAACTTGTTAAACCTAAGTATTTAAGATTTATATAAATAAAGATTGGTCTATATATATATATATATATTTAAATTATTAAATTAACTTTTTATACATTATATTATAAACATGTATTATTACATAATGTTTTTTTTTAATATTAGTTAGAATATATTTAAAGATCTATATTAAAAGATCTATAATAAAATTTGTATTAAATCTAAGTGATATATAATTATCATAATGATAATAACTACTCATCAATTCCCAACTTTCTTTCGATGTGTCAATTCCTTATGTTTCCGCACTTATTCTTTTATTAGGCTCTATCGTCAACGCTTGATATTCCATCTTCATTCATATATCTTATTACTTCTGTTTGCTCAGCAGATAAGGTGAGTACCACATTCCCCTATTTTACTCGTTTTCTCACGTTTTGGGGACATATGCGTAAATATACTTTCTCATATATACTTATACACAAAACTGCAACTTTGTCTTATGCGTTAACAACTTATACCTTACGTGTTTATGTGCTTATTTGCTTTGTATGCTTTCTCATTTGGAGAGGTCCAACATAATCTCAGTCTAGTATGATCATACGCCAGTCGTTATAGCTTATTGCTTCTCGACATCTCAGTTATACTTGTTCATTTGGTTATTTTGTTATTCTCATATGACTTGTTGCAAATACATATTTTTATTTATACTTTGAACTGGTGTGTTGCTCACTCAACATTGTGTTGACAAAACTATATTATTTTCAACGCATATGCAGGTATTCGTTTGATGTGAAGTACAAGATCACTTAAGGATTTATGCTAGAAGAAAAAAACTTAATAAGATATATTGTTATTGATTGATATATGTACCCGTGTATTTGAATTTGTATGGATAATTGTTATTTAGAAATTTATTTAATAGATATCGACACTTTTAATAATGCATGATAGTAACCTTGAGAGCTGTGATAATCAGTTCACACCCCGGCATTTCCGCCCTAGGTTGGGGTGTGACAGAACATGAGGAAGAAGAAAAACTAAAGCCTTAAAAGGAAAATTTGGAGGTATGTGTGGATACTTATTGGAAAAGGGGTTGAAGCCTGAGATAGTTGAAAATTTATCAAGAGAATCAGTGTTGGACCAATACAACAGACTCAAAAGAAAAGAAAAGTTGAAGAGGTTACAACCTGAGATCTCCACTAAGCAGCCTGAACCATCTGATGAACCTCCTGTAAAGAAAAGAAGAATCAGAACCTTAAGGGAGAAACTGAAAGAACAGCATGAAAAGAAAGGAGAAGATGTCCCAATCCCAAAGGAAGTAAAACCTGAACCAGTTGAAGAACCCACTGTTCCTTGGAAAATGATGAGATGATTGACATTTTGAGAGGAGTAATGACTACTCAGAAAGGAATAGATGTTGAGGCCTTTAATGCTCTAACCAAGGATGAACTGAAAGAGATGTTTTATATGCAAAAAGCAGAGTGGGAGAAGGTTTTGCTAAAGGGGACAAATCCCAGAAGCTTTATTGGAAGGAGATTTGTACCTGCTGGTTTATTGAGAGATGAGGCAATTGATGAAATGATTGCTAGACTGTTTAGTGAAGGAGGTGAAAGTCTGGAAGAATTAGTAAATCTTCCTGATGAAATGGTGAGGAGTTGGTACAAGAAAAGATTTGAAGTAGAGAGGCCCAGTCAACCAATGATGGCCACACAAACAGGGCCATCTACATCAAGACAACAACCAACAATTCACAGACAAGAATCAAGTGGAGCTGAACTGCAAAGAACAACAAGACCACAATCTGATGTGGATCTGCCCAGAAGACTCTACTATGATTCAGTCTCTCAAACTCTGAAAGTAGTGATGGAAAGTAAGCAACTAAGAGACATTATTGTGAAAGAAGACTTTGCTGAGTTCACACCTGAACAACTAGAAAAGATGGTCAAGCTTGACCTTTATGACTATCATGATACAAGCAAAATGGCAGGAAGACAGCAAAATGAACTCTCAAAGTTCCTAAGAGATGAAGCTGACAAGAGATTTCCCTTCTTGAAAGAAAAGAAAAGTTGGAAAATGAAAAGACTTGAGAAAACAAGAAGGACAGCTAAACTGAAGAAAATAGCTAGTGCCAAGCTGAGATATGAAATGAACATCAAAGATAAAAATCCTCTGTCAAATATGAACACCTGCGTCAGATTGGAGAGAAAAATGATAAGACCAAATTACACTGTGCAGAAGAATGGCATAATTGCAGAAGTTGAATACAAGGAGAATGCAGGCCATTATGTTCTAAGAAATTCAGATGGAGCAGCTTTGGCAGTAATCAGAAAAGATGAAGACTTGACTTACCAAAACTATGAAGACTTAACAGATATCAGGGATTTGGAAAGAATCACACTCACTACCAAATCCTTGAGATTTTCAAACAAATAGCAGCTACAGTCATGGCAAATAGAAGGCAAGCCTACTATGATGCAAAAAGAAAAAGGAAATGATCATTAGTATAGGCTTTCTTTTGTAATGTCTACGGACAAAATTTGAATATGTAATTATTTGATTTTGTTATAAATATGTATTTTGATTTTGATTTGATGTGTATTTTGACTAAGTGTATGTAACCATAGAAATGTTTTGGGTCAGCTGAGGTGTTCCAATCTAGGGAGGAGATTGGTGAGTCAAAGATTTGACCTAAGAGAGATATATGGAAGATTGGAATCTTCTCAACCTCCTCAAAATTCACTAAGTATGGATCCGGGCACACCTTAGACCTTCGAGCAAGCTTTTACTTAGCCAGGCATGATATTTTGTCTATCGGGCAAAGTTATCTTCTAGAATTCTTCTTTAGTGGATATCCGGGCAGGGTTCGCAAATTGGTGTATTACCGGGCAAGGTTCACTAGTTTATGCAAATCCGGGCAAGGATCACTTTATCAAGAAAGTCTGTTCTTCATAGCCAAGTAAGGTTTACTCCCGAGTAAGCTTTTGGATGACCAAGCTCATGAAGCCAAGTGATTGGAAGACCGGGCAAGGTATTCTTTAATAATACATTGGTCCAAGCAGGCTTGATGAATAATGAAATATCTCAAGTAACATCGAGCAAGGTTCAACTCAAGCAAGGAAGAGTGCTGCCGAGCACACTTTGTTAATAAGCTATTTTATAGTAAAGAGTTGAATGGACCGTTGAAGAACATGGTTGCTCGTAAGGGTTTGACGGGCAAAGCCTGATAAAGTCAAGAAGATTGAAGTCTGTCCGGTGAGTATTTTACTTGGTAAAATACTCTTTAAGTAAAATCTACCCGGAAACTGATCCCAGGCACACATCTATGTTACCAAGTACTGAAGGAAGGCAGAACACAGAGTATACTCGGAGAGTCATACTGCTACAAAGCCTACCCGGAAGACTTGTTTTACACTTAGAATAGTTTTGAATATGTTTTAGCATTTAGGGTTTCTAGAAGGAATGGCAGCTGTAAAGGAGGTGTCAGGCTTATAAAAGGAATAATTTATGGCACGCCTCCTAAGGACGGATTCAGGCAATCACACTTTTAGGATAAGAGAGAATATTCTAGAGTGTGACAGCCATCCTAGGAATCGTACGGATAAACTTTCCTTCAAGAAACTCTAAATCGATTATCATTTGTATGATGAACATTATATGAATGGAGATCTTTTGAGTGAATCTTGTGTGTGTTAGTTACTTTTGATTATTGTTTAGCAACTACCCTTTTTGTTATTGATTCCGCCTTTAACAAACGGTTATCTTTCTAAATATAGCAACCCATCATTAACTCCCTTGTCGACACATTTATTTGTGTGAGTTATGACATGATTTGTGTAAGATCTACCTGAAATCGGGGACCTGACAATATGTTTCTTGGAAACCAGCCCCGTGAGAGTGATGATATCAAACCTGTAACTTGGACCTTGAGAAACGGTTTGGTTAATGTGATTAATAGGTTTGACGGGTAGATAGTCAAAGTGAAAGAAAACACTAAAAAAATTCAACTTGCTGCTAATTTCCTCAAAAACTTTCAATTAGCACTACTTTCAATTCAGTCAAAGTTGTTATTGCATATTTAACTAATTCAAGTTCTACCACTGAAACCATATTAATTCCTCATAATTGATCACCACTTCCAAAGGACAGTCCTACATACATGGTGAAGCGGAATGAAGCTTTTCAAAAATACCAGATGTGAGTTTTGTTTATATCTTTATAATTCTTCAAAGATTTAACTATAAAAACCGTTCCTTTGTTTTATGAAATTTGCTCAGCATGTTCATTTTTTAGAAATTCAAGGTTTGTTTATGGTTTTGTAACACCTTTGTTCTCTCAATTTAACCAAATTCTCCATATTTTTTGCACATAAGGGCGATTTTGTCATTCCGTTTTCCAAACAGACACGAAAACTAACCGTACTTTATGAACATTGGATTTTGAAATCACGATGAAAACATGTCTTCTAAAAGTCAAACTGAAAGCCTTTAAAACATAGTATAGCTTAATCGGGAAAAAGGGGGACACAAGTGTTACAAAATTGTGAAAGTAGGGACTACTTTGAATTATTAAGAAATATGTACCTTTTGTGCAAATTTTGCAAAGTACATCGGGGGTATGAATTTCTGACCCGACACAAGTCTAACTCAAAATTCGCGGATTTGGTATATTCTTAATGGGTTTGGTCGGTTTCGGGTTTGAATCCGCAAATACGTTTAGCTAAATGTGTCGTGTGTCACACTTCCATCTTGGGCCTAGGCGTGTGACCAAAAGTTGGTACCATATTTGTAAATAAATCAGAGTTACCGTTTAATAGCGGAAGTCTTGAAAACATGTGGATTAAAGTTGTAAATATTTACATTACAAAAGATGAGACAAAAGTCTCATACAAGTTTACTTGTTTATAGTGTTACAAAAACCACCATTCATTAATATTTAAGTTTAACAAAATATCTGAGCCATCGGATTCTTGAGCACTTCGCATCCACAAGCTCTATTCTTGATTACCTGCAAAATGTTAGAAAATACGTCAACAACGAATGCTGGTGAATATGCTGACGCTAAAATATTTTCTTTTACTTGATTACCCCTCGATACATAACTTAGGTCCGGCCCATCGTGGCTTAGGAATAATCAAGTTATAAAATAATACAATTTATAAACTCAAGTCTCTACACAAGGTCACCCCAGCAAACACCGTAGCGTTCGACATTACTTAGGTACCACAGGTATACACATGGTCATTACTCCCCGCAGGCGAGCGTACTATAACCAAGTGTGGTGCGATGTGCCCACCGCATTTTACCACATATGTAAGGATCTAGACAAACGTATACTACAGCCTGAGGGCAAGGTTTATACTTTTTTTTTATAAATGTTTTAGAGACACATAGTCTCATGTAAACTCTTTTTCACATAACACATTGGACTCGTTTAAAAACGAATTTGTAAAGTTTGGGGCGTATTTACCTTTTCAATTTGGATCGGCTTCAAACACCGTCTGAGGGTCTTTCCCGTTACTATCTCGCACCTATAGTACGAGTATAAGCTTTTGTTAGTCGGATATACAACCCGGCTTAAGACCTTTAATCTTGTTTATAATCGTCACGTCGTTTTTCTTTACTTTAAAACCTTTAGTTAAAAAGTAATTTCTTTTCTTTTTAAACCTTTTAGTTTAAAAATATCTTTCTTTCCTTTCTTTATAAGGTAACCTATAGTTAATCATATTTTATTTAAACTCAACGTTTCTTCTTCTATAAGAAACGTATTTATTTCTTTTCATTATTATTTAAGAATACTCTTTATTACTTAAATAATATTTATAACAAAGAAATATATATATATAGGGGTGAGTTATTGTACAATAATAACTTATCGTACATTACGTACGCAACATTGCTGGTCATCGATTTCAATTTCACGCGGTGGCAGTTTGGTAAATAACCCAAACAGTAGTTCGCGATCAAATTCATCGATTTAAAATCGATTCCGATCCAAATTCAAAACTCCTTCATCTATCTCATCCAATTTCTAAACTCTAATCACAACTTACAGTATGAAATCTCAAAAGTCAAAACCCAAAATTGAAAAGAACGTCACTGAACATTAAAAATCTTCAAATTGATCAAAAATTGATGATTTAATCAATCGGATTAATGTGTAAGAGGCTTTAGAATCATCAATCGATTATGAAAATATAGATTAACACACTTAATTGAGCTCTGATTAGGGTTCATGTTTAAACGTTTTGCTCAAAGTTTAAACGTTCTGACTAAAATAAACACCAAAATGATGATTTAATCAATCGAATTGACGTGTAGAGGCATTTAGATTCGTCAATCAATTATGGAATTACAGAAATAACGCACTCAATCGAGCTCTGATTAGGGTTCAAAAAATTATGTTTAAACGTTCTGAAACAAAACTGAATACCTTTAAATGTTCTGACAAAAAAAACATCTTTAAACGTTCTAATACATTCAACGAAGCACTGGGTGTTCAAAAAAAAATGAACATCTTTAAACATTCTAATACTTTCTAAGAAGTTCAGGTTGTTTAATAAAGTTTAGAAGTTCTGATAAAGTTTAGAAGTTCTAAGAAGTTCTGGGTGTTCAAAAAAGTTTAAAAGTTCTGATAAAAAGTTTAGAAGTTCTAAGAAGTTCTGGCTGTTCGGAACTTCTAAAACTAACAAAAAAAAATTAAACACATGTAAATATGAAATTGAACACTGAAATCACTTCATATAATCTCATAATCATCAAACAAATAACCAATCGACTGTTAATTTGATCATTGATTCGACCATATGAACAAAATATGGAACGTCTGCAACTGGGTTTCTGCAAAAACTCAAAATTGATTAATTGAAACTTCAAATTGATGATTAATTAGACCAATTTCAAAGTTTAATTGATCAATTAGTTCAACAATTTCAATTTCAATTTCAATTGGGCAATTTTATCAACTGACATGTGAGCAACGATCGATGGTTGTGTCGGAAGAAGATGGTGGTCGCAAAGGTGGATGGTGAACGGAATCGTTGAACGGCGATGGCGAAGGTGGACGGAATCGACGACGGAGGCCGGCTCGCGTATTTATGATTTTAGGTTAGGATGATTATTGAAGATGGACGTTTCAAAATGTCGCGTACCTATTGTACGATAAATGATTTTCGTATTCCATCTTTTACCTTTATACATATATATTCACATACAATATATATCTGTATTATTACATTATATTATAATAGAGATAGACAACTTTTCTCCCACACTCTCTCAATTAAGACGCCATTAAATTTAATGGTCAGATGAATGCTCTTTAGGTCTCCGGCAACTCTCCGGCATAACGATCTCCGGTGCATTCAAGGCATCAACCGTTACCTGTATTAAATCGTCCATTCCATCTCCAATTGCATCAGCTTCAATCAATTTGTATTAATTGATTGCTCCATTCATATCGTCGCCGGTACGACCCTCACCCCCATCAATCAAAATACCCACTTGTAAAAACAGCTTCCTTTAATTTGTATTATTCTTGTTTCAATTACAAGATTAATAAAACAGATTATAATCTGGGTTTTGTTTAATGTCTATATATATTAATATTATTTTCAATCCAAGATCAATTATTTCAATTGAATTGCTTCTTTATTCAGAAAAGCTTGAAGGTCACCAATGACCTAAAGATGTTACGAGAGCTGTACATACTCATCCAAAGATGATAGTGGTGGCCATCTTCAAAAGCTTCAAAATCAAGCTTTTAGACTACTTAAAGGTATATCACAAACCACTGAAGAGAAAAGTGCATACAAATATACAATTCAAAAGTAGTAACCACCCAAAGACATCAATAAGCTTAGCTTCCATTCCCAGTCCCTGGTGTGTATCTGCTTCTTTATGTTTGAATATGTTCCGTTGAGTATTTGGTTTATGATTGTTTACAATTTAAAAAAGATTTCAGCTGTTTAGACTTTAGCATCATAGGATATTGAAGAAACCATCAAGGCTGTTTGACAGCGTGGTGGTAGTTGAGCTTCATTCCAACTCTGATATTAATAATTTCGCACGTGAGGGGTTATTTCTTGGTTTCGTCCAGTCATTCATAACTTGATTATTTTTAGATTTTAGATATTCAGTCAAAAATGCAATCAATGGCTAACATCAGTCAACTTTGGCAGTAGCAAATCTTGAGCTTTGGGTACTGCCATACGCCCTCACAAAACGAGTTAAGATTAACAATAAACGGGACATGCTAATTTGGTTTCATTTTGAGTATGTGATTAAGTTTTTTATATTTTTTTCAGTTTCTGTTTGTACACCCTCCTGATAAAGTACAGGGATCTCCCTTCATTCAGCAACCTGTTGGAGTGGAGGTTGGACAACATTAGTTTGACATTTCTTAATTTTGTATTGCTATGTTACGATTTCAAACTCAGTAACCTAAAACTTTGTATTTTTTTTAAGTTGGATACTTTGAGATATGTATTAAATATTGTTATTTGTGATTGCAGGTTAAGTTGTTGAAAGAACTCCATGTATGAGTGAACTTCATAAAAGACTTCTCAGGTACATGCTAAATGAAAAAAATAACGTTAAAAGTGACGAACAGTTAATCAGGCATCATGTAGTGACGTTGATAGCTGAAAGATAAGGGTACATGCACCGATCAGCCGGTGTCCCGATGATTGAGTGCTATGTGACTTATGTCCAAGGCTTGATGCAAAACTACTATCGAGCCGGGGGTCTCACCGGAAGCAGCCTCTCTATCCCTATGGGGTAGAGTTAAGGTTGTCTACATCTTACCCTCCTCAGACCCTACCATAGCTTTGCTATTGGTGAGATATACTGAGTACGATGATGATGATGATGATGATGATGATGATGCTCCATTCATGTTGTGTCGTAGTTCGTGAATAAGGTTTTCTTTAACATGGATATAGATTCTGAAAAATATTGCCAATTACAGTACTCGTAATTTCACCATGTACACAACTTGATGAAAAACTGGTTGGTCCAAATGTAGAGTATATTGGTAAAAAAAATGGGGGGGGGGGGGACGGGGGGTATGGCTTTTCATTTAATTTCTTAATCTACAATAATATATGTTTAAATTATATTCATAAGTGAAACTTTACTTTCCATGGTAAAATTTGCGGTCTTTGTGAAACTCAAATAAACTGATTCGAATAAGCGTACTAGAGTCCAATTCGGGTACTTGAATAAACCAGTTTGAATAAGCGTACTGAAATTCGAGTTAAATTCAAATCTATACGGATAAACCGTATTAGGAAAAAGAAATTAAAAAATTCAAACTTACAGAGTTATGTTATTCACTTAATTATCTTGAAACTTGAATATGGGGATTGTTGATTTCTTGAGTAAAATTGCAGAGATTGCGAGTCAAATTTGTTCCTATATGTTGATCAACTTGCTGAAATTGCAGAGCCTAACTTACTGAAAACTATAAGTTTAGCTTGTTTCATTCCTATATGTTATAACATAAGCTGAGTTGAGGTTTCCTTTAATTTCTCAAATTTGTGTTCCTTTAACAATAAAATCCATTCAACAAACACGTGTCGGATCTGTTGTTAGCTTTCATTTAGATTTTAACTGGCAAACGAGTCGCATCATATTCGTCTCATTAGCTTTGTTTTTAGTCGACCTACACTAGCATTTGTTGCATTAGCCTATAGCAACTGTACCGACGCCTCACACCACCGAAATTCCATCATGTGTCCCCGCCGCGACGCGCGGGTACACCTGCTAGTATATATATATATATTTATATTTCTTTCTTTTCTTTTCTTTGTTATATATTTCTTATATTTTATCGAGGTATCGAATATTTCCTCAACTTTGGGTTTTAAGCCTCTTCAATATTTTATTATTATTTTGTTTGGACATTATGTCTACCTTTACTTGGCTTGTCAAACCCTAGACAATCGAGCAGCACTTCGACGTCTCTTTCTTTTTCAACATTCCTTGATCAACACTTCACCTTGGCACGCTTATCGAGACGCAACAACACTCCTTCTCACGTCGACACACCTTACGAAACGGATCGTCGGGACGTCGGGATTGTAACACCTTCTTCTTTGGTACGTCGTCGAGGTTGTAGTACGAATATCGAGGAACAAACACGGGAATCAAGGAATCGGGTACGTACTTCGAGGTAGTGAGAGAGTGGATCTTAGAGAGAGAAATGAGAGTTGAATTTGAGATGGTTGGAATGAGACACCCATGGCCGCTATTTATAAGCGTTTTCAGTAGGCCCATCGCGATGCGCGATGGCCTTTGAGAAGCCCGTCGCATATCACAACGTAGCTTTAGACAGTCACCATATAGGCCTTCCACGTGTCGTCACGTGGCAGGCGTTGTGCCACGTGACAGGACACGTGGCAGACGTCATACCACGTGTGGCCACATGGCATGCCACGTTTCAAGTTGTCAGACAACCCATCGCGATACGCGATGGGTTTCCCTCATACGCGATGGGTCTAGAAACCAGAATTTTCATTTTGAACCTTGAAGTTTGAAATTGAACAGATTTGGTCCATTGACTTTCGAAACTTGATGTTTTTAACTCGAATTTTTCGTGATGTTACACCGTGTTTGTGTTAAAACCGACTGGTTCAGCATGTGACTCATTTATTATTTTTAAATATGTTTTGTGTAATAATTGAACTTAGAACTATTTTGCCAAAATTTGGAAGTTCAAAAACAAGTTGGCATAGTAAAATCATAATTTTTAAAAGAAAATAAAAATAACATCTAGTTTTAGAATCTTAAAGTATTAATCTGCAAAATAATAATAATAAAGTAATTAAAAACATTGTTTTTTGGGTTAAACGGGTCATTTGTGTGGACCTGCAAATACATGTCATGTTAAGGTTATTATAAAACTTGTGGGTTTGTGTCAGGCTAACCCATGAAATTGACCCTTTTAACCACTTCCGCTATAGATAATGAATTTGCGGCTCACTATTTTTATTAACTGTGTTAACAGTTTAACAGAATTAAAAAAACAGCTTGACGCCATGTTTCGAAATCAAGAAACCTCAAAAGTTGTAACATGGCCATAATTTTTTATTTATCATAAGTTAGCATGATGCACAATAAACATATGTATGGTGGTTTGGTCACTACACCACTCATGTAAGTGAAGATGAAGCCAAATTTATGACTGTTGGATGTTTTACTCTCTAGTGCCTAAAAGGTATATCTACATAAAGTAATTAACTAATTGACTTTGGATGAGTTGATTAGGCGTGATTTGTTTGCACTCACATGGTTGAGGATAAGACTTCTTGACAACGTAGGATTAAGTTAAGGATTTTTAGGAGACATCAATTCTTGTTATAAGTCCGTATGTTAGGTTTAATTTTACCTTAGTTTTTTTGTGTCTATGGTGTTTGATCTTATTTGTTCATTCAGTTATTCGAATATTACTAATATTATAACTTCTTAGTGTGTTATTTTTATACCGTTATTTGATTTTTAACTACTTGCTACCTATCTGTTATTGTTGTTTATTCTAAGTTGTTTTAGAGTTCTTGTGTAGAACTCTATGTTGCTTTTATTTTGTCTATGGCATATGTGTTTTTGGAGTTAGGGTTTCTTTGAAAGTAGTCTCTCTATTTTTAGGTTTGCCCACATCTCACCATCTTCATACCGTACTAATGACATTGATGTTAGTGACACTTGCGAAACCAGAACTTTTTGTTTGAGGGGTCAAAATATTTTTGTTGCATTCTTCTTTATTGTTCATCAATTATATTATTTTCCGATATGTAACCAATAATTGGTATATGCAATTGGATCAAGAATAATAGCATAATCTAATGATTTAATTTCTTCTTTTGTGACATTTTATTATCACTTTCATTGGTATTTATTAGTATTCGATGAAGTTTCATGCTTAGTATAGGTTTTATACCAAAGTTATATTTCAAATAGTTATCTCACATGATGACAATATTCATTCATAATATAATTTTTATAAAATATAGAAACACTCGTAAAAAAATAAAGACGTAGTTTTAAAATATAACAAATAAAACAATATACTATAATAGTTCAATCAATAAATAATAGTTATGAAATATAATTGTGTAAACAAGTAGATAGTTAACCGTAAGACAAAATAAATATATGAATAAGTAATCAGTGCGTGTTTGAACCTGTTAATCACGTAACAAATATAAGTGTTTATGGTTCAGTTAAAACCTTGAAGTCGTTTAAACCGGCCATTGTTTTGACTTTTTTTTCTTTTTCTTTTTTTACTTTCGGTTTGTTGGTCGGCTTCAAAACTTTCAAAACGTAGTGAACGGTTGGTTCGCGGTTTATACTGGCAACCAGCCATATGAAACCAGATCAGACTGTAAATGCTGAATGCATTTTAATGTTTTTTATTATTAATTATTAGATATGTTTTGTAATATATATTAGCTATAGTTAAAAATTTAATTGAACATAATCTTTTATTACAAATAACTTGGCTATACAACTTTAAATTAACCTAATTGTAGTATGATTCATTTTGTGATCTTTGTTGTTATTATTTCACGTCCTAAATCTTCCATTAATATTTACCATTTATGTGGCTAAAATTATCATTTTTTATTTATGATCCTCTCAAGTATCATATTATGTTGGTGTTTAGTTAAAATTGATGGTACATTTAAATTAATAATTATTTTAAACTAAATTTATTATTAAAGTTTAAACTGTGAAACCAAACTGGAACCAGGCCGTTAGTAATGATTCGGTTTCAACTTTCAATGGTTGAGTTTGGTTTTGGACAACAAAAAAATCAGTATTAACGGTTGGACTCACAAGTTTATAACTTAAAAACCATCAAAACCGACACTAAACACCCTACTTAACATATTAATTTATTTAAAATGAAAAAAATTATAACAATATCATATCCAAATTAAAGATAATATAAAAATCGTTTTTATGGTGTAATTTTTTTATAAAAATATTAACGTTTGAACAAGCTATAGTCGTTTAAAAATCATGGGTGGAAAGTTAGTTTACAACTTAAATTAAAAACATAATATGGTTAAAAATGATTGATCAAACTTGTAAGTTGAATGAATTGTGTTTAAAAGACAAGTTTACCCTTACTAACACATGTACCTCATGATTTAAGTGTTGTAAATTACTTAAAAATGAGTGTCTTAATTTGCCCTTGTTTGGAGTATTATATATAGTATAGATATAGATAAAAACATTTTAGGAAAATTAAAATAATATAATAACAATAAAAGGTCCATAATATTTGAGTGGATCCTGGATAGTAGAAAATATTATAATACCCCTACTAATATGTACTTTACTTTGTGCCCTTTTCTAATTTTTAATTTTTAGTTTCATCTTGTTCGCTTGTAACATCTTACTTTTGGTTATAATAATAAAATAAATTTCAACTATTTTATAGTGGGTCGTTATCGGTTTAGATAAATAGAACATGAGTTGGGCTAGTGTTGGGTAAATGGATATGGGTTATGGATTTGGGTTGTGAAAGAAAGAAGGGAAAGACCATGGGCTTAAGCCCATGATCCCTAAATATATAAACCATTAATCACCATTTAATTTCATTTCACACATATTCCATACACCACCCAAAACACACACTTAAGCTTCTCTCTAGTTCTCTCTTTTCTCTCTAGCCGAAACCGAGAAGGAAACCGAGCACCGACCCGAGGTAATACTAGTATGATGTTTATTAACTTAAACCCGTTAGATATAATCGCGAAACTACGAGCCAACACCGTTAAACCGTTTAAGTCACGAGATCCGGATGGAATCGGGTATAAACCGAACCTAAGATGAGCTTAGGGATCACCCTAGCTCAGATCTGGATCGAACTGGACGAAAAACAGTGAAAAACGAGTTAAAACACGTTTTTCCGGCGGCTTTCCAGCGGCGGCGCTGGAAAATGTAATACGAGGTTAGGGGTGTCAGGGAATGTTCTGACATTCCCTGACCTAACCCTAGTTCGCTAAGGGGTAACTAACGAATTAGAAGTAATTCGCTAGCTGATTCATCTAAGGGAATATAACGAACTAGCTTCAGTTCATTAAGGAGAAAAGATAGCGAACTACCCTTGATTCGCTATAATTAAAAGATAACGAATCGGAAGGTCCAATTCGTTGCATAGACTGGTTCGCTATGGACTGATTCGTTAAGGGTCCAGTTCGTTAGAGGGTTCAATTTGTTACAAAGAACCAGTTCGTCATGACAAGTCAATTCGTTAAGGTTAAGTAACGAACTGAAAGTTTAACAGAATTACAGAATGGTCCTTGAACTTATAAAAGAATGGTTTAATTACAAAGAAGCCATTGAACTTTTAAGTTAGCAAATTTAATAATGATTCAAATTCTAATGGAAAATGTGTTAAGACAGTTAATGAAAATAAAATTTTTCCAAGCTGACCTGGCAGCTCGACCCCAGCTAAGGGCTCTGCCCCTTGGACCCTGCTAGGGGCTGCCGCCCCTAGACCCCACTGCCAGGGGCGCTGCCCCCGGACCCCCGTCCGTTGAGGGTTATAATTAGAATAGAAACGCGATATGGCTAGTGATAGATAATTGATACGAGTAATTGTTATACAGTTAGTCGCGCACAGCTAAAGAAGGGAATAACTACTAACGGCGAACGTAACCGACTTCAGGTGAGTTTATAGCCCCATTCCTTGTTACTTTTTCGGGGCTGTGTGCATACTCGATGTGATTAGTTAATACACTTATCCTAAGTGATAAGTGTATGCCATATATGTATTATGTGAAATGTATGAATGGTTTCTTGCCGATACATGAACGATCATCGGAATTGCATGTACTGCCAGGAAATGGTTGATGTTATATGTATGTTGTAATATGAAGAATGAATGATGTATGTATGTGCCAACTTACGATTATGTATATAGAAAGTATGTTAAGGAGGTATGGAAGAAAGGGTACCGGACCCTAATAATATCCGAGGATGGAGGGTACCGAACCCTAATAATATCCGAGGATGGAGGGCACCGGACCCTAATAATATCCGAGGATGGAGGGCACCGGACCCTAATAACATCCGAGGATGAAGGGCACCGGACCCTAATAACATCCGAGGATGAAGGGCACCAGACCCTAATAACATCTGAGGATGAAGGGCACCGGACCCTAATAACATCCGAGGATGAAGGGTACCGGACCCTAATAACATCCGAGGATGAAGGGTACCGAACCCTAATAACATCCGAAGATGAAGGGTACCGGACCCTAATAATATCCGAGGTATGTAAGGCGAATGCTCTTTATAATGTAAGGTTAGTTATGATTGTGTATGATGAATGATGTACAGGTTAAGTATGTAATGTGTACCGTCGGGCACGTATATGTGTATGTAAAATAAGTTATGTGATTAACTAGAACTCACTCAGCATAGCTGACTTTTAGTATGCACGCAGGCAAATAGGTTGAAGCAGCTCACCTGACTGAAGACACATGGCATAGAATCGAAGATACTGGCATCTCAAGAAAATGTTATGGTGTTTACAAAGACTATGTTTTATGTTTAAATAAATTGAATGTTGTTAAGACAAGATTTGACTGTTTTGTAATATGTTATGGTTGAAGTTATATTCCGCGTAAAGTTTTAATTAACTCTAATTTGTAGAACTGTGTTTATGAGTAAATCCAACACCAAAGTAGGGCTACCAGTAACGGGGCCTTACATTGCTTTAAAGGGTCGACGGCCGGAGTTTGAAAATTATTTAATTTTCTTTTTCTTTCTTTACCCTTCACTTTACACTTTTAACATTTCTATAATTTAAAGGGTCAACTAACAAAACTTCTCCGTTTGATTTCCAGTTCTAAGGGAAAACTTGCTTCGCTGGAGGGTCCTGACCCTCCCGTAGTTCCGCCACTGGTTAGTGAGATTTGCTGTTGGATACGGTTGTTGTTTTTGTTTAATTTATTCTTTATAAATTTGTGTATCGTATTAGCTAAGTTTGTTAAAAACAAAATATTTGGTGACATGCGACATGACGTTTACATGGATCCTAGTCGAAACAGATTCAAAAAAGCATAAATATTAAATAATGAGGGAAAACATTACACAGAAGACAATCGTGCAACAAGTTGCTCTGCTAGTCTTTTTTAAATGGCAAATACGCTTATATCCTTACATAAACTGATAAATAAGCTTATTTAAATAAGCTAAAAAACTATTCTTCAAACAAGCTTTTTCAAATTAGTCTATATAAACTAACAAGATTAAGCTTAAAAAGCTAATTAACCAAACATCAAATTAAGCTTATTTTGTAAAAACAAAAAAGCTAAAAAAACCTATAAGCTTTGTTAAAGAGCTAGGCCAAACACCCCCTAAGTCGTTTAAAAAGAATATTTATAGATCATGGGGTCATAATATTACCATTTATGACCCGTTGTACACGATTAAGTAGCTCTACAACCTCATGTGCTAGGAAACCAAAAACATTGAATGTGAAATGTATAAACATGTGGTGGTTGTTAAGACATACTTTCTCGTGTTTAGTCACATTTCAGTTTTTAATGCAGCTTAATGAAGCCCCCAAGATGGGTAACACCTATCAGATTTACACATGCGTGTTCCCCTCCTATCCAAACACCAAAATGTCAACTGGTTTAAGAGTTATCCTTCCATCCAACGGATGGGTAAAGAAATTCATGGATGCTTTTTTTTAAACAAAAATCATGTCTCGCCAGAACATGTCAAAGGGCACATCCCTAACCAAATCGTGTCGGTACTTGAACTGTGAAAGCTCTCGACAATGACACATCTGTAACCTAATCGTGTCAGTACTTAAATCGCGAAAGCTCTTTAAATGTTTTGCATGCAACCGATGGGTGTCCAAACACGCCTTGCGATAAATGCTAGTGAAGCTTAATGGAGACCGGGGGTTTTGAAATCCTGACAACAAGACGAATTTGAACCGGATTATCACTTTCATGACGTTGTTATCCGAGTCCATTTATCGGTGTGGAAAGGGGTTTCAACGACATGCATAAGAAGTTATATACACTAGCGAGGCTTCAAAATGCCAGACAAGCCGTTTTGACCGGAATCTTTTTGTTAAGAAACCGTTTTGACAGGATCCAATTTGACCCGTTAACCCCACACAAAAGAAAAGAAGTAAAGTAAATTGGGTGAATCAAAACCCTACCGGACAATGGCGGAAGAAACCCTACCGGACGACGGTCAAAAGCCTAGCGGTGATTTCGAATCACTTGCTCTCCCGGCGGATAAGCCTTTAAACCCATCCGACGTCGAAACGTGGCTCCAATCCAACAATTTATTGATACCTGATCACATCAAATCCATGCCTCCATCTGACGTCTATCAGCTGGTCAAATCCTTCTCAACCGATGTAACTCCGTCCATTGAGGTACTCTATTATCACACTAACTTGTTTCTTCAATTATCATCACATCACTCAGTACAGCTAGCTACCTGTATGCTTACAGTTAGGGCTTCTTTTTAACATTCCTAGTTTGTGTGTCTTACATTGAGCAGTTATTTAGGTTTAAGTATCACTTCCAAGTTAATTCTGGTAATCCGACTTCTCATCAGTAATAACCCCAACCAAACCGAAATTAACCGACAATTGTTTATTGTTTATTTTGTAAACGAAATTAACCCGGCTGAACCATTCATGTTTGCAAATATTTCTAGCTTTTATGCCTTCATTTTATGTATTTCTAAACAACTATTTTACCCCAAGTTTTGCTATTAACCAAAACCAATTGGTTAATAAACTAGCTTAACCGATGAATTCAGTTTCAGTTGAGGCTAATAACCGAACGGTGTATAATCTGATGTAATGTCTTGAAATCGTTTGGCACGGTCCATTCACTTTGATATGCTCTCTACTATAGATAGATTGATTGTGGTTTTAGGGCATAAATGATACGTTTGTGTATATTATGGACCTTTATGGTTATTGTGTTGAATTGTTGATCGTGTTTATATAGGAAAAAGATCCTTTTCATTTTCGTTTCCAACGGTCTGATCAGTGGATGCCTGTATACAAATGGTTAGAGACTTTAAAAACAGACGAGGTAATTAAGTCAAAAGATGTTCTAGACTGGCTTGCTCAGAATCCAGAGATCAAGAAAGATTTGTCGTCAAGACATTCCCGTTATCATCTAGTGCACTACATTAAAAAGTGCCACATGAAAATACTCAAGAAAAAGGTAATAATTATATCGTAACTTCTCTTTATTTTGTGTCATCTGATCAAAAAGCTTTCTTCTTGTGATGCGGTTCCATTTTAGTTTAGGGTTAACTGCAAGAAAAATGTTTTACTAGTCAGTTTTTGGTTTCAACATTTATATGCAGCATACATCCTTTTAGTTAGTTAATGAAATACACTTACTATTCGTTACCAAAGTACGTGGATTGTGTTAGAAACTGGAGATCGAAAGCTTTGATTTCTGAATTTAAAACCCAATTTGAGATGGGGACGTCTCCGATTACAAAGGATACTTTAGTAATTTCCACATTCTAGTCTGGCTAAATATTAAACCTAATAACATATAAATAAGCTAGCTACTACTAGCTGCCAATTACCTCCCACTCAGCCACGACTCTTGTTCTGCAAACTGCCTTTTAACCCATGTGTTGGGATCTTGTTTTTTTCTGGATGGGTCTGACCCACTGGAACCCTTGGGTACGTATCATTACTGCCCCCTCCAGGAAAACCGACTTGTCCTCAAGTCTAAGAAGACTGGGAATGTTTTCATATTGGTTCAAGCTGGAGATGATGAAAAATAGCAGAATTTTTTTGTGTTCGATTGACCATCCAGGTGAATCTTCATTGTACTAGTCTCTGGATCGCTTGCCTCATTAGCCACCTCCAGTAGGTGATTACTAACCGTCTTGCAACGATGTCCCGACCCATATTTGCCACCACATCTGAAGCATTCACCTTTGTTGTACCTGGACTGTTTTTCTGCATTCGAAAGACGAAGTGGTGGGGTTTGTGTGATGGTCACAGGTGGGTTGGGAGATGTTGAGTCAGGGGTCAACGGTTTCGAGTCAGGTTTGAGCAGGGAATTAATGAGTTTCTTTTCAGTTTATGGCTTAGTTTCCATTCAAACCATAGTCAAAGGAAACGTGAAAATACCAACGATCTTCGTTCCGGAACGTCCGTACCGGAATCGGGTACAGAGTCGTACCAGTCACTTCGGAAACGCGATTCGGATCGTTAACTGTCATCGTTCCCGATTTCAATCATATCGTTTTTTTGCTGATCAATTGTGTTCCCAATTGATTTGATTCGCGTTCCCAATTGATTTGATTCACGTTCCGTATTGATTTCAATCGATGATTCGATGGAATTCCAATAGACGGCCGGTGATTGAAAACACCGGTACTGACGCAGCTTTTTTTTTTTTATTTTATTTTTTCCGATGTAATCTGAGTATTTGGAAATTTGCATTTTTCATCCTTTAAGTTAGTTTTCTTTTATTAAAATTTACCCTTAACTTTGTAGATATTGTAGACAGATGTTATTTACATATTAAACCATTAATAAAGCTTATTTAAAGTAAACTTTTAGTTAAGTTATGTTAGAAACTTAAGAAAATTATTAAAAAAATTTAAAAATCTATATTAAATTGTTATGTATGTGATACGATGTACCAAATATACGGTACACCGTACCGCGTACCGAATTGGCATTCCGAATGAACCTACCCCCTCTTGTACCGAATTTTAAAAATGTACGAACCTCGTACCGGAACGTACCGCGATCCATGTGACTATGATTCAAACTCAAGTGCAAGACTCATAGCATTGTAGACTGTGCGTGGCTTATGGATATGGACATCTGCCTCTAGTTCGTCTTTAAGCCCGTTTAGGAACACACACCAAGCAGGCAATGATCTGGCCAGTTTGAAACCCGTGCAGACCTCTTAGCAAATTCCAACCGATATTCCTGCACGATACCTGTTTGTTTGGTGCTGCACAAGTTTTTATCAGGGTTCTGAAATTCGGCCAGCCCAAAGTGTTTTTTGCAAGGCATGAACCAAATCTTCCCAAAAAGTGATGGCTTGTTCGGTGGATATCCATGAGTACAAATCTAGAGCATCCCCCTCAAGATGCATCGAAGCTACATCAACTTGTTCATAATCAGGAATACGATAGTATCTGGAGTACTTCTCGGCCTTCAAAATCCATCCCAGTGTTACACATGGGGCACCAGTTGAGAAGGCTGGGAAGTCAATTTTTACAGTTATAGGCAGTACATATTATTTTAATATATTTAATGCAATATACTCACCATTTCTTGCCAACTTACGTGGTTTGTTTCTTTAACTGCCAAACTATGGTATGTTTATACAAATTGGATATTTTGGTATTCAATTATTCATGCAGTTTGCTATCTAATTTATTGCAAAAAGCTTTTAAAATTTAAACAAGAATTAGGCAACGGTCTCACAATATCTTTCTAATTATGACCTAACTGTATTTAAATTTTTACAATGGCGGCTTTATACGTTATTCATTGTTGCAGGGATTGCATACTAACATAAAGATAAGTTCTTCAAGAACTCACAAAACCAAAGAAAAGAAATCCCAAGCTATGCTTCCGAGTAAACTTGTTTATTTTTATGCATCTCTTTTCTTTCACTCCCTCAATAAATTTGTTGGTTGCTGTTTATTATTGTCATTTTAATTTTTGTTAACTTGATTTTAGTAACAATGTTGAAATTTTCTGTTTTGCAGGTAGTAGTGTGACCAAGCTCCCAAAGGACAGTCCTACATACATGGTGAAACGGAATGAAGCTTTTCGAAAATACCAGATGTGAGTTTTGTTTTCAATATAATTCTTTAAAGAGTTCATTATAAAAACCATCCCCGTGCTTTGTGAAATTTGCAGACAATGTGTGTTTTTTCAGAAATATAAGGATAGTTCATGTGTTCATGTACCGCCTTTGTTCCCCCAATTTAACTAATTCTCCATATATTTTGCACATGTGGACATTTATGTTATCACCCCGACAGTTACGGAAGCTTATTATATTTTATGAACATGGGATTTTAAATCACGATGAAATGTGTTTTCTAAAGTCTAACTGAAAGTATTCAAAACATATTAAAACTTAATTCGGAAAAGGGGGGAACAAAAGTTAAAAGTGTTACAAGTTAGTAAAAATAGGACTTAATTTTACAAGAAGTATGTACCTCTTGTGCAAATTTTACAAATCACATGGACTTTTTTGTAATTAACTTCATTTCCTTTATTTCACAACAGTTCTTAATTGGGGAAAATAGTCATGTCATGCGCACGGGTGTGAATTTTTTACTTGAACCTAACTCGAAATCGCGGCTTTGGGCTTAGTATAAATGGGTTTGGGTCAGTTTTGGGTAGAACCTGCGAACACATTTAGCTAAACGGGTTGTGTTCGTGTCAAACTGATGGGTTCACCGGTTAATCTGTGTAACTCATTATTTATTTGTTAGTTTTCTTCTAAAATGTGTGTTGTGTAATAGTTTAAACTATTTGGGTATTTTTTTGCCAAAATTTCGAACTTCAAAAATAAATTTGCAAACTTTAAACATAATTGCTTAAAAAATAAAAATAATATGTATTAATATGAGAAAAGAGTACAAATAATTATTTCAAGTTAAAAGGGTCATGTTCATGTCGACCCGCGAATACACGTGTTGTGTTCAGTGACATGTTCATGCCATGTTTGACCCATCGACCCACGAACATGACCCGTTTAGCAGCCCTAGCCAGGCGGTTTGGATGATAAGTCGGGTTGGCCCAAACACTTAATGCTGTAAGCTATTGGATTTTTGTTATAGACTATTAACTTTATGTTGTAATATTTTTTTTGTTAAGTTTGAATGATACTCTATACATCTAAATAAAATGACTTAGTTGTTTTGTTCTAGCTAACTTTGAATACATTTTTTCTCTTAGAAACAAAACATAACCTGGATTTGAATCTACTGTTTTTATTCGTAGCTAATGAGTTGAAATAGCCACTTGTACTATTAATAATGCAGTTATGGCTCACAGTTTCCATTCATTGTGTAAACAGTTTAACAGAAATGGAAAAACAGCTTAGCGCTATGTTTCAAAATCAAGAAACCGCAAAAGTTGTAACAGGGCCATGATTATCATTTATCATAAGTTAGCATGATGCACAAACATATGCATGCTGTCATTTTAGTGAAGATGAAGCCAAATTTTATAAGCATCTAATGTTTCTGATTTCTAGTGCCATTTACAAAGTCTCTGTGAAATGTAAGGCGGGTTTATGGGGATTATTTTGTTGCACCTTATTTATTCACACACAACTAGATTTCAATTTTGGTTTCTAACAAGACAATAAAGGTATAACCATATAAAAGGTTGATTGGACTTTATATAGTTTACTAAGTTTACAGAAAAGAAAATTGAATTTGGATGGTTTCAACCTCAGGCTAATCCAGTTCTATGATGAAGGTGTTTGATGGTTGATGTTATGGATGGATGATTAACCTTGCGTGTGCTAACTTGCCTCATCTACTTGCATTTTCCAATGTTTTAATTGCTTATTACCGTTTTCTTCGCTAGTATGTGGAGTTTATGGTGTAATCGCAACAAGAAGATTTTTGAAGGCAAGGTTATTTTAATTCATAAAGTATTGGACAATATAAAAGAATTGGCTTTCTTGTGGCTCTCTATACGGTCGAAGATTTTTGTAAGAGAGTGGAGCTTATGGTTCGGTTTTAACTTGGACGGAATGATGTATTAGATGTTTTGGTTTAGTTTCTTTGGTCCTCTTTGGTCTTGTTCCTCAGTTTCTTGCTGAGTTTCTGTTAACTTGTACTCTTTGTTTTATATTTTATATAAGCCTTGCTGTTAAAAAAAAAATCTTCTCCAATGTCAAACCTACTTGCCTCTTCTAACTAAATTCAAATTTATTTCTTTCGATGCTACCACCGCCGTAGCTGCTCGTATTCTCTCTCTTTCTCTCTCTCTCTCTCACACACACACACAATGCAACCCAATTGGTAAAGTTGTCAAATTGTTTATCACATAATTAAAAACATGAATTTTAGATGCCCTTTTTATATTCACCCAGAGCCCCAAAATATAAAGATATTCTCGAAGACGATCCTATGATTAATTGTTAAAAATCAGGCTTAAGAACATGAGATTTTGATCTCAACCAATGACTAATTCTGTTTATTATAATTTTCTTGACACACTACTATATATCCCTAGCTATCTACTCATGCTAATTAACTCCCTAAACATACTATGACTTGAACTCTTACTTTCTAGAATCTAGACTTTAAAACTAACAAGATAGCGTGAACAACTAAATGCATTTTGAATAAAAATAAATATAAAATAAAGGTTCTGACGTTATAAATAGTGTATCCCTTGCAACCTTTCATTTCATTCTAATTGGTTCAACTCCTCCAAACCATAAAAACAAATTAAGATGGCAATGAATTTGAGAAAGTAGCAAGCACATTCATAAAACCGTTGGTTCCAACCCCTCCAAGCCTTAAAAACTACAAAATAGGTTTCATTGATGAACTTGCACCATTCATGAATGTAGCTGCTGTTCTTTTCTTCACCAAAAACAACTATCACAATCCTATGTTGTTTGTTGCCCAACTAGAAAAATCCCTCGAGAAAACCTTAGCGCGATTGTACCTTCTTGCTGGTAGATATGTTGAAGAAACTCAAACCGTTGATTGTAACGATGAAGGTGCTGAGTTCATACAAGCCAAAGTTAACATCAAACTCGAAGATGTTGGTCCAGAAGTGAATGTTAGTTTGGTTGATGAATTTATTCCATCCAAAATTATAACCCAAACCCGAACCGTTGTTCTTACTGTTCAATTGACCACCTTTGAGTGTGGAGGTGTAGCACTTGCTGTAAGTGCTACACATAAGATTGTTGACGCGTCAACACTATGCACATTCCTAAATGAGTGGGCTGCCACGAACCAGGAACAAAGTGACATCAAATTCACAACGCCGGGTTTCATGTCATCTTCATTGTTTCCTGGTCGTGGCGTCCGTCGCAGTCCAATACCATATATCATCGATGACAATTTGTTAAGCAAATATACAAGAAAGAAACTTTCATTTAGTGAGAGTGCAATATCCAACATGAAAGAAAAGGTCACCACGAGGGCAAGGTTGTCGAAGGTACAACTGGTATCTGCTATCTTTTGTAAGGCTCTCATAGGTGTTGATCGTGCGACACACGATCACCCAAGAGAGTCTATACTCCGCCAAATAATAAATCTAAGGGAAAAAATGGCTTCTTCAATACCCAAGTATTCTTGTGGGAATCTTTGGGGGGGGGGGGGGGGTGGGTTTGTGGCACCAAGCCCACGTTCCTTGAATCAACCGAAGAATTGGCAAATCTATTAACCGATTCTGTCACGAAAGCTGTGAACGACTAGACTACTCAAAGGTAAACCACGATAGCGAGCATGGGCAAAGGATGGTATTGAATTCCTTGTTAAAAACGAACCGCATTCCTGAATCAACGAATGTAATTTCAATAACTAGTTGGTGTAAGTTTCCTTTTACGAAGTTGACTTTGGTTTCGGATAGCCCATATGGGTGGTTCCTTGGACCACTCCTATGAAAAATTCAGGACTTCTGATCGATGGTGCTGGAGGTAATGGAATCGAAGCATACATTGTTTTACAAGTTAAAGATGTCCCTTATTTTGAAGAAGCTCTAGATGTCAACAACTTTGGTGCTTAAAATCTACTTCTTTTGTGTATTAATTATTGTCTCTTAATCATCTTATATATATGTATATGTTTGTATTAATTCTTTTGTGTATTAGTTTATTAGAATAAACTAGGAAGATTCTCGGCGCGTTGCGCCGGGTTGATGTTATTGACAGTCGTACACGTACAACTTATCAAATCATGCAGTGCGTCTGCGAGTTGAGATGAATTCGATCGATGCCAGGTTACGAAACCAGTAATTACCCCCCCACCCCACCCAAAAAAAAACATCGTTAACGTAAAAATACAACAAATTAACATAACAAAACATGCGTTGCGGTTACGAACCGATGACACTTCGATTGGTATCTCGTTATGACCCCAAAAATAAAGCAAACCATAAATACGTCAACTCTTAAATATACAACAATTTAACATATTTAAAAATTTTAAAAAATGTGGCGAAAAAAAAGCATGCGCATTGCAGTTGCGAAATGATACGAATTCGTTGATTACAGAATTGAGGGATAAAAAAAAGTTATAAAAAAAACCCACACATAGCGTTTGTGAACTAACGCGAATGCAGTCAGAATTGACGTTGTCGAGACTTAATCGTACATAGAAAACCATACTGGTATCAGGTTATGACTCCGACATTAAAGCAATAAGTTTATTCGTCCACGCTCAAAATACAACAATTTAACATATATTTAAATAAAACAGACCATGGTGAAAAACCAAAATATAGGAGCATTGTGGTCTTAGCCTGACATGGATTCGCCAAGACTCTAGAATCGATGGGACTAAAAATAACTCACGGGAAAAAAACCTTGAGTTGCGACCGCGAGCTGGCGTGAATTTGAATGAAATCATTTGATGGTATCAACGATAAAATAAAACCCCACATTTTCTGATAGCGAACCGACACGAATTAAAAAATATAAAACAAACTAAAAGCAAATAAGAAGTTTGGCGACCAATCACATGATTGCGTCGTCAAACTTCTTAATTATTATATATAATAATAAACATATTATCATGATAATCAGATTTAGACATTGTAAGACATATGTGCTGATATGTATATCAAATAAAACTTACGATATTAAATCCAAAATATATCTTTATATTTTATTAACCAGGTTGAGACGTGTACATATATTTAAAAAATAATCACTATACAATGTCAATACCCGGTCACTGTACAATAGCAGCGTTCACAACAATTTTAAAATAAACAATACACTACCAGAAGCCATTGATTTAATTAGACCATCAAAAATTTGACAAAGTGTTTACAACATAATAAAGATCTATTTAATTGAAATGCCTCGATTTTAAAACTCACTTTAGACCCTCAAAAACATTGATCCGTCCGGTATGGGTGATCTTTTATTCTTTTTTTGGTTGTATACTATAAATATATATAGATATAGATGCATAACGTTCATAGGTTTTCTTTATGCAAGTTTTGAAATCGCTCTTCAATATTGTTGAAGATACTTATAAGTTATAATGTCCAATCATGTACACATAACACATGGTAATAGAGTATTAACATGAACCTTATTAATAGGGGTGTGCATAATTAGGCCCGACCCAAAAAACCCGAAGAACCGGCCCGAAATAACCCGATCCCGACCCAACCCTAATTAAAGACTCCAAAAATCGGTCTTAGAAATAGCCTCAAATCGGGTATCGGGTCGGTCCTTTGCCTATGAAGACCTAAAAAACCCGAGGACCGATTTTACTTTTCTTAAAAAAATGCATCGTGGGCCATAACCCTAAAATAATAAGCTGATGTATACAAAATTACAAATCCTAGTTTACCATCTATCAAACTCAACTATATTGCATCTATCGATCATCATCAGAGGCTCTCCATTCTATCAAAATAAAGTTGCTAGTATTGCTTTTGTGGATATTTTTGCTTCACCAAATCACAAGGTTTGCATTTAACTGTTATTATCAATCAATTATTACTTTCTGATTGATCAAATCACATATTTTTGTAATACTATGGTTGCTTTCAATACCTGTTGTGATCTTTTTTAATGAACGACAATACATGCTGGTTGCTATGATCAATTGGTAAATACTCCAATAAATGCTTTACCTACATATACAATATTGACAGTAAGTTTATGTAATATATATATATATATATATATATATATATATATATATTAATGCAATCACTATATTTTTATAAGATCTACAATAAAGTATAATTATAATTATACTACTATTGCTTCACCGGTTTACCTAACTAATCCATATATACATATTTATATGTTACACGATCTGGTATATTTATTTGTTTGATATTATTCATATGTTTACATACTATATTTTTTTGTTAATTAAACGTAGATGGAATCAATGAATATTGAGAATTTATCAAGTGACGAATCTCACGGAAGAGATAAGAGGAAGTCCCCGCCTGTTGTTGAAATTGAAACTACAAAAAAGAAAAGTAAAACCACAAGTTCTAATAAAGCGACAAGTTCCAACAACACGGGAGCTTCTAAAAAGACCGGAGCTTCTAAAAAGACCGGAGCTTCAAAAAAGCCTAGTGTTTGGGTTGATTTTGAGAAGTTTGAGGACGAGGATGAGAAACAAAAAGCAAGATGCAACCATTGCTCAACTGAATTGGCAGCACACCCAAGGTTAAACGGCACATCAGCGTTGCGCCGACATGTCCTTAGATGCGAAAAACACCCCGATTACATGAAAATCAAAGCAACATATTTCTCAAAAGAACGATGATCTTGAGGGTGGTACTTATGAGGTCAAATCTTGGAAATTCGATGCTGAAGCTTTTGACAGAGCTCTAACCAAGATGATCATACTAGATGAACTTCCATTTTCATTTGTGGAGCGTGTGGGGTTTAGAAGGTTTTTGCAAACCTTGAATCCGAATTATAAGGCACCTAGTAGGACCACTATGGGAAGGAATACTGGGAATATATATTTGGAGGAAAAGGCAAAACTGAAGTCGTTTTTTGCAAATAGTAATAGGAGGATCTGTCTAACCACCGACACATGGACATCGATACAAAATGTCAATTATATGAGTGTCACGGCTCACTTCATCGATGACAACTTGGTGTTGCACAAGAGGGTCATTAATTTTAAGGACATCACCAGCCACAAGGGTGAAGACATCGGTAGGGCTCTAATTCAGTGTCTAAAGGAATGGGATATTGAAAACATCTTAACCATTATGGCAGATAACGCTTCAGCAAATAATACGGCAATAGAGTTTGTAAAAGGTAGGTTAGACAATTTATTAGGGGACGGGAGGTATGTACAAGTCAGATGCATGGCACACATTATCAACTTGATTGTGAAAGACGGATTACGTGATGGGGCCACCCCAATTGAGCGGATAAGAAACGCGATTCGATATATTCGACAATCTCCGAAAAGACTAGACGCGTTTAAAAGATGTGTTAAAGAAGAAAGGATTGAAAGTAAAGCATTATTATGTTTGGATATGCCCACCAGATGGAATTCTACATTTGACATGCTGGACAGGGCCGAAAAATTTTAGAAGGCGTTTCAAGCGTTTGATTTGGCACACCCTAATTTTAAAAATGATTTGGGTGATGGTCTTCCTAAAACTACAGATTGGAGTTACGCGAGAAAGATAAGAGATATATTACAATTGTTTAAGCTTAAAACCACCAATGCTTTTGCTACTAAACATGTGACTGTTAACATGTTTTATAGTGAGATGATGGATATCTATAAGCATTTAAGAAACATGAGAGATACAGACCTTGAAAGTAGATTTATGGCTAATAAGATGCAGGATAAGTTTGACAAATATTGGGGGACTAGTAACAAAGGTTTTAATTATATTCTCTACTTGGCCGCTATATTAGATCCTCGATTGAAATTGCGTGTTTTATCATTTGGATTTGCGGAAGTATTTAGGGCTGAAAAAAGGAATGAGACAGATGATCAACTTAAAAAAAGGATTGAGACAACAGTTACATTTATAACAGATAAACTAGAGATAGTGTTTAAGCACTATGAGTATGAGTTAAATAGTGAAAGACCAAGTTCAAGTCAAGCTTCTCAAAGGGCAAGTAAGGTTGCGGGTTTAACAGATGGGTTGAGTAGTTTTTTTGCTCAGTTTAAATCGGCTGGCGGTTCTAGCTCGTATGAAACTAAAAAAGAACTTCAGAAGTACCTTGAGGATATAGAGGAGCCTGATTATGAGGGATTTGACATTCTACAATGGTGGAAAGCTTCGTCTTCAAAATATCCGATAGTAGCAAAAATGGCGAAGGGTACGTTTACCGGTTTACTAATAGTTAATTTTTGCCTTTTAAATTAACTTATCATCAATTATAATTATTGTAGATATATTAGCTATCCCGGTTTCTAGTGTGGCTTCAGAGTCCGCTTTTAGTACGGGCGGGAGAGTTGTGGAACCATACAGAAGTTCTTTGACCCCTTCGCTTGTTGAGGCATTAATATGCATGGGGGATTGGATTGGCACGTCAAGCAAGAAGATAATCAAAGAAAGCCTGACTGATTTTGACGAAATCGGAAAAGGTAAGTTAACAATACATACACTATGCATGCATGCCCTTTTTTAGTTCGTTTATGTTGTATTTATATTTATTAATATATGAAATTTTTTTGTAGAAATTTGTGAGAAAGCGGAACCGGGTAACATGAATCCAGGGGTCGAATAATCGGTGGTTGTGTGAATGTGGGTTTGAGGACCATTGCTTAAATATTTGAGATTTGAAAAACATGAAGGTTGTTCGGTTTTTTTTTTTTGATTATCGGTTTATTTTGTGTTTGCGGGAAACTACTACTATTCAGTTTAGACTTTAGACGGTTTATTTTGTATTTGATTACAATATCCAGTTATATTGGTCTAGTTATATTGATATGATGTCTAAGTATGTTCTTTTGGCCCGTTAGCTAAAAGATGATAATTAGAATTTAGAAGTATGGTATCTTTTAGCTCACTCGTTATCATCTTTTAGCTAGCCTATGGCTACATCAGCAGTACCGAAACTGCATCAGCAGTACCGCCATGCGCATCTACTACTTTGTAAGAAAATTTATATGGTGTATATGAATGATAATTCCATACTGCAAAACCGAACCATGACTTTCCAAAACAACAAAAATAATAAGACAAAATTACACTTTGCATATCTTGGGTAGTGGCGGAGGTACACTAACTGAACATAGATAAACTGAAATAGATGAGTGAAAACCAACTAGAGGTAAATGTCAATAATGTGTTGGGCCTAAAATGTGATTAAAACTATACTCTAAAAAAATTATATCAATATATTAACAAACTTATACAAATGAACATAAACTAACGAACATAAATGGACGTAAACGAACAAACATAAATGAACGTAAACAAACAAATGAGACGTGATCATATTCGTTCGTTTAACTAAATGAACAGAATTTCTTGATCATGTTCGTTCGTTTTTTAAAACAAATGAACTTACAAATATTTGTAGATAAAAATAAAATCAAATATATAATATATATTGTTAATGATAAATTGATAATACTGGAAAACCCAAAAAAAAATGAAAATTATACCTTTTTAAATATTTTTAAAACAAGTAACTAAATAATTGTAAAGTTTAAACTAACTAACCCTAGTATATATCGGCTGCCCATCCTACATATACGTATAATTTATTTTCTTTTTTCAATTATCAATAGCTCAATCAATTTCATATTTGCAGAGTTCCAGAGTTTACAAAGGTATGTTCATAATTTCTTTTTATTGGGTTGCTTTCATATGATCAAAGTCAAACCAGATATCAAATAAGTTTTGTTTTTTTTTCATTCAATATAGATGCCTCCAACTAGAACAAAGTTATCTACAATTTGGTTGGATTTTGAGAAGTTTACTGATGAGGAAGGTAGGAAAAAAGCAATTTGCAAGCACTGCTCGAGTGTTTTTATTGCTAACATAGCTATAAACAGAATAGCTTCATTGAAAAGGCATTTAACTAGATGTCCACAACTCCCTGGTAATCAAGAGGTCGAATAAAAGATGGTGGCTGCGTATAACTATTGAAAAGATGAATGATTGAGTTTCTTTTTTCTTTTTATCTTTGTGTTTGATATGAAGTTTGTTATGGATCATATTTGTTTTTTTCAATTTTTGTGTTTGATTTGAAGTTTATTACGAATCATATATGTTCTTCTTTAAAAAATTAAGTGATTAAGTCTAAGTTTGATGACATTATTTATGTTTTTATGTTGTGTTTAACAATAATTAAACAAGTGTTCATTGATACTAGCACGATTCACTGGACAGAACAGATCCATATGAAGTTGTTCTAATGGTGTATCAATGGAATTAAATAACTTAGAAGGATGTGACTTTTTCTTTTGTTTGCCCTTTTTGCAAGCAACACAGTGATCGGATAACTTAAAGTTCTTCAAAGAAACACCTTCAACTAAGTCATTAGCCATCAAATAGTTCATCTTTCGAACATGAATGTGACCCATTCTACGATGCCATAGAATAGAGTCATTCTCAGTTGCCTTTGAGATAAAACATGTTTCGATAGATGTTGATACCTTAGAGCTCATATTCAAGACATAAATATCATTAGATCGAGGTGATATCATGACAACCATGTCCTCGGGAATGACATATCCCAGTTTCAGAATCAGACATTCTTTATCCGTAAATACTGTTGTGTACTTCTTGTCACAGATTTGCGACACGCATAATAAGTTATGGCCCACCTTGTCACAGTAATTGACCTTTTCAAAGGTAATATGCCCGTTCAAAACTTCACCTTCCTGTGTTATCATACCCCCAGAATTCCCAGCAAAAGCCACATAAGCCCCTTGAATATTTCTCACATTTTGTAAGAGGTTGAGATTTCCAGTAATATGATGAGAATATCCGTTGTCCATTATCCAGTTTTCACCAGATACGGTCTTGGATGTACCCTACACACAAAAGAAAATGATTAGTTCAAAAAGGCAGCCCAGGCCTCAATCTTGGGCACCTTTTGATTTTCATGAGAAGAAGTAAACTTAGTCGAATTTAATTTTTGTTCAGCAACTTGAGAATAAGTTGCATGCCTTTTAGACTTTCGTCTCAGATAGGCAGCTTGAACGACATTTGAGTTCACGTTCTTGCAGATTGGAGCGGTTGGGACAAACTTTGGGTTTACTTGACCATATGTTTCTGTAACATCCTGAATATTATGATGCTAAATAAAGAAAGTTGCGTTTAGGGATTTCACGTTATTTATTAATTAATATCGAGTAAAGAACGGATCATGGACTTAGATTAATTAAGGTGGGTTGAATGGGAATGAGCCTTAGGTCCATGGGCTTTAAGGGATATAAATATCCCCTAAACCAACCTAAAACCCTAAACCCTCATTCATTTCCATCCTAATCTCTACACACTCAAAAACACACACATACACTTACACCTATATACGGCCGAGAGCGAGAGTGAGATCCAAGGCCAAGCAAACGAGATTCTTGATAGATCCTTCAATACGCAAGATAAATACAAGATCTAAGGTCCGTGACTAAGCCAAACAAACACGAAAAGGTACGTTTTGATCTTAAAGTTTACGTTTTTATAAACGTTTAGCCTTGAAACTTTCAACGGGAGTAGATCGAGTATAGACGAAACGTAAAGTTGTAAACTTGATGATAAAATGAACCTAACGAACCCGCGAACCTAAACGGCTCGTTTAAAATGAAACCATAGATCCATTCTCTAAACGTTCACTATAAAGGTTCATGCTTTATGTTATAAACGGGTCAAGATTGGACCGCAAATGGTCAAGGGAACGTTTAGGACTAAGGCCAAATCATAAAATGAGTATCGAAGTTGTGAAATGTGCAACGAAGCGAACCAGTGAGCAGCTCGACCCCAGCCAGGGGCTCTGCCCCTTGGGCCCTGCTAGGGGCTGCCGCCCCTAGAACCCCGCTGCCAGGGGCGCTGCCCCCGGACCACGATTCGTTGTGGGTAATAACTAAGACTAGAAAGAGGATATGAGTAGTGATAGTTAATTGATACGTGTAATTATTATACAGTTAGCCGTGCACAACTAAAGAAAGGGATTACCATTAACGGTGAACGTAACCGCATACATGTGAGTTTCTAGCCCCATTTCCTTGTTATGTTTTCGGGGCTGTGTGCATACTCGATGTGAATGTTAATACACTTACCTTAAATGGTAAGTGTATGTCTTATTGACGATTGTGATAGTTAAGTATGTATGCTTGACCGTACGTGAACGACCTTCGGGTATTGCACGTATTGTTAAGGTAAGTATAGTATATTATGTATGAAATGTGTATGTGAATAAGGGAGTATGTACGATTATGTTTTGTATGGTATTAATTGCACGGATATGATAATGAAAGGTAAGATAGGGTAAGGTTAAAGGGTTGCATACACTAATAATATATGCGAAGGATAGAGGGTTGCATACCCTAATAATATATGCGAAGGTTAAAGGGTTGCGGACTCTTCCAAATTCTGCGAAGGTTAAAGGGTTGCATACCCTAATAATATATGCGAAGGTTATAGGGCGTAATGCTCTCTAAAACGTAAGGTAAGTATATGAAAGAAAGAAAGTGCGAAGGTAAGTAAGTATGTTATAAACGAAAGTATGAAAGTACGTAGTTATGGATATATTGTATGTTATGTGATTAACTAGAACTCACTCAGCGTAGCTGACTTTTAGTATGCACGCAGGTGAGTAGAATGAGGCAGCTCGCTTGAGGGGACATATGGCATTGAATAAGAGGTTGGCATCGGAAGACTCAAGACGTGTTATGTTTTAATTACTTAATTTTTGAAAGAAAAGTTGTTTGTTTAAGACAAGTTTTGGATTGTTATGAAATGTTTATGAATGTTTTATATTCCGCGCAAGGTTTTTAATTAACTCTGATATTAAGAACTGTGTTTATGAGTAAATCCAACACCAAAGTAGGGCTACCGGTAACGGGGCCTTACAGTTTCATTCACATGAATCACCTTTCGTGGATTCACATTAGAGAACATGATATGCGTATCATCATCACACGACAAAGGTCGTTTCAGAATCTCCTTTATCACAGGAACCTGTTTCGATTGGTCCTTGACAAACGGATGAAGATTCTGAGTCTTCTTTTGTCCACAATTTCTCACCACATACCTTGTTGACCACAAAGAAAGCAACTTCGCATGTCCACACGATCATGTTGAGATTTGGCAAAAACAGATGCCACAGAAGGTTGATGACTCCCAGTCTTAGTAAAATTCTTGGCCAAATCATCAGACGACACCGATTTCTTTTTCAGATAGAAATCAAGATTAGAGCAATTTAAAAACTTTGCAATGTGTCAGTTCCAGTTGATTTTACAAAGTGAACTTTCTTAGCCGTTTTTAACAATAGCTTAGCTTAAATCAATGGGTCTGATGTGTTAGACGTTCTGGCACAAGCATACTGACGTTCAAGATCTTGTATCTTGGAGGTTTCATTGTGAAAGACACTTTCAATCAGCTCTGGCTTGATAATGCTAATCGGAATGTCTTTCTCAGTGAACATCGTGTCTATTCCTTTTAATTTAAACACACGACTAGTTGACGGCTTAGAAACAGTAGGATTGATAAACCGCATCAAATCCTCATCAGAAATTTTAGGCTTTTCTGATTTCTTAGCCTTCACCGGTTTAACCTTAACATGTTACTCCTTTTTCACCTGAGTTGCGTGTGAACCATACACTGCCTCCTCGAATTCATGAGGTTCACAAAGAATGTGATTAGAACATGGACTGTTCTGGTTTTTGTGTATCACTTCGGGTTCAAACACATCCTCAATGATGACTTTATCAACATTCTCAACAAAAACTTTATTGCTTTCAACATGAGGTTTTTGAGTTAATGATTGAGATTTAGCATGATCAGTTTTCAATGGTTTAGGTTTTTCTGAAACAACAGGTTCTTTGACAATCACATCTTCTTCTTTTCTTGCAAAAGGATTTATATTATAATCATTTTGAAATGGTTGTGGTATTTCAAAGAAACCTATATCCTTTTTAGAGTTTTTTTGCTTACAAGTTACTTCGATTATTTCATTTACCAAAAATGATGAGTTTTTAAACTTGCTCAACTTATTTTTCAATTCAAGAACCTCATTTTCGAGTTCAGTAATCTTAGAACGGTGTTTCAAGATTTCCTGAAATTTTTTATCATTGATTGTCATCTTTACAGACAACTCGGCTTTAAGGTCATGATTGCTTATGGATAAAGCTTCAATATTTTATCTGGATTTCAACTGAGAATGCAAAGATTGCCTATAAGTGTCTTTCAAAGAAGCAATTTCCTTAATTAGATTATCATTCTGAATCTTTAAGGAATCTATCTTAGGCTTGTTGAATTCAAAATCATCACATGAAGCATTAATAGATAACTTAGAAGCAGAAGTACTAACCTCATTAAGCTTAGCCATGCAAGCAGATGTGGTTGATTTGCTGATTTTGGCCATGCAAGAAAAAGTAATTGGAAGCTTTTCACATGAGTCGTCAGAATCAGATTCAGTATCAACGTCAGAAGATAGCTCACTCCCACTTGCATCTTGGAAATTTTCATTTGACCCGAACATAACCAGATTAGCTTGATTATCGTTGCACAACAATCGTTGTGACCAATCAGGTCCATCCATGTTGGACAACATAGCTTGTGACCCAGAAGAAGATGGTTTGATTCCAGAAGATTTAACGGCATCATTACCAGTTTTCCCGGATGAATTTCGATCTTGATTTCTAGGACCAGTATACTCCTTCTTTGGTTTGTCACACTATTTAGCAAAATTTCCAAACTCTTGACAGTTATAACACTTAACTTTCAATTTATCAAACCCAAGCTCCTTGTATAAAGATGGAAGATCTTTGCCAGTTCTTTGCATGAACCTTTTAACCTTTCTAACGATCATTGCCATATTCCATTTCAAATCCATGAGTTCCAAATCATCAGGATCAATTTGCTCATATTCTTCGTCGGTTAACTCACTAGTAGCAATTTTACTACCAACTAAATTCTCATAAGAAGTCAAGAAGGCAGACAAGAAAGCAAAGTTCTGCTCAGCCTCCTTCATGTTTACATTCGGTTGTGATGAGAATTGATTTGCAGTAGATTAGTTTCCAGACCCTCTAGAAGAACCAGGTGACCCAGAACTACCAGCAGTGTAGAAACAAGCACGTGGATCACTATACACAGTTGTAGCATTATCACTTGCAGTTTGAGTAAGAAATGCAGCGATTGGAGTTACAGTAGAACTCAACAGCATGCTTCCACCATAGAATGCTGGATCTTGGTTATCCTTAGAAGACTTTTGACACCTAAGATCATATTCACGTGCTTCGATCTTTTGTATGAAACCCGACGCAGTCAGATCTTCATTGCTAAAATAGTTATTCTTCTTCAAAACCATTAAGAAGGTCAAGTAAGAACTCGGTAAAGCACTTTTGATGGTATCTAATTTATCACTTTCAGAAGGCTCCATCTTCATTTTTTCCATTTCAGTTATCAGATGAATAAACCATGTTGTCATCTCTTCGACAGTCTCACCCTTAAGTAAGTTAAAATTTCTGAATTGAAATTTTAACATCACCTTCTTGCTTTCAGCAGTATTACCCATACTTCTTATACGAATATGTTGAAACAAAGAAGCACAAATCTTTATGCTGCCGACTTGATGAAATATATTTTCTGGTAACGCCATTGTGAGAGTCGAGTATGCTTTTGTTTCAATTTCCAAAGCTTTTTTTTCTTCCTGAGAGTATTGTGAGATGGCTTTAGGTGTGAATCCAATTGTCTCATCTACAATCATTGAAACAGTATACACATCATCCAAACAATAAGAACAATCAGGGTGAACAGAACCCAAATGTGCACGAAATCAGGGTTCCAATTTAGCAAAGTCGCTAAATTTCATTAATCGAGGACACTTTGAATGGGATCCAATTTCAGTGTCCAATTGTAACATTTGCTGCATAAGCGCATTTTGTGAAGCCAACGCATAAAAACCAGCCATCTTGAACAATACAAGACAATCAAACTTCAAGGGTTGAATTTGAAAATACCTTAAACGAACTATGAACATTAACTTTAACGAATTGTGAATAGTGTTTAACGAATTGTGAACAGTGTTTGGAACGAATCATGATAACGAATTGACAGTAACAAATTAGGAATAGTGTTAACGAATCTGGAACAGTGTCACATGAACTGAGTCAACGAATCATGTCAAATTGACGAATCAGTTTGACTAAATAGGTTAACGAATTAGATTAACCAAACCAGATTCTAAGTAATGAATCAAGGTAGCGAATCACTAATTTTACTTAACGAATCATTTAACGAATCACTAAGTGAAATCTTAACGAATCACAATGTCAACTCAACGAATCAGATAACGAATCTCTGACTCAAAGTAATGAATTAAGATAACGAACTTGCTACAGTTGATAACGAGTCAACTATAACGAATCAGTTTGTTAAAACGGTTATAACAAACTCTGACAACTTTTGCCACGTGGCAAAAGTTTGTTAGATTCAAGGTTAACGAATCAGCCACTTGTCTCACGAATTGGAGAGCACGAATCAGAAAGATAATGAACTAAGTAAAGAATTGTGTAACGAAGTGATTAAAATTAACGAAATACTATAACGAATTGGGTTAACGAAGAAGAGTCTTCAACAGGTGATGAAGATCTTCAAATATTCATCACCATTTTCCAGATTTCTGGAAAAACTAAGAACACCAAACCAAAACCCAAATCCGTAATACTCGTCCAATCCTACACCAAATTGCCCAAATAACCTATCAAATTACTCGGAAACTTAACGCGAAACCAAATCAATTCATCCCGTAAACCAATTAACCTTAACTCGTAACCAATTTTTATAAAACCATACTATGTTTTCGGCGAAATCCAGATCCAAACCAATCCCAACACAAACTCAATCCAATTACCAATTGCAGTCCAGCAATCCTTCCCAATACTTTAACAAATCACAATTCAATCAACCTCAATCCATTTTCAATCAAATTCATATTGAATTTGATCAAAACCAAACCGAAACTGAAATAATACCAAATTAATACTAATCAGTCCTCAAATAACAAATTAACACACAAATCAAGAGCAATCGAATCCCCGAAAGCTCTGATACCACTTGTAAACACTCGGATCTATCTCAGATCTAAGATCTAATAACGATTAACGGATCTAGTTCATTTTTACTCTTAATGATTATATGTTATATATATATATATATTAGTATTAGTTGTATATATGTGTATAGATATACTAAGGAATCGAATAATTAGATGAAGCTTTGAATGAGAGGAACCTTGGACAACAATTCAATAGGTTAAATCCAAAACTTAAATTAAACAGTGGAGGAACCCACTATATATAGAAGACAGGTCTAGTTCGTTACACATTCCGTAACGAACTAGACTCCTGCTTCGTTACATTACATTAAATAATAAACAATAACAACCCGCCTCCTGATTCGTTAAACATCCTTAACGAATCAGGAGGAGACTTAACTTAAGGTCTAGTTCATTAAACATCCTTCACGAACTAGACTGTTCCTCTAACGAACTAACTTAATATAATAATAAATATTACATTTAAATAAATGATAAGTACAAAACGATAATTACAAATACTCGAGACGCAAAACCCATAAATATTACAGTACTCGACTCGAACCGGATCGAGACCCATAAATGCCATATGACCGACACCCTAAGCTGTCAACCGTGACCACATTAGTGGTTGCACCCCTATAATATATTTAAACCGAATTCACGGTGGTTCGTGGCTAAACTCGGTTTTTTCTGATTATCGTGTCCCGTTATTTAAATGGTTAGTTGGGTGAAAAATCCATGGAACCCATGGTCACTCCTACTATCCATTTCTTAACTTGTTTTCGTATTTTTTTGTTGGAGTAATCAAACGTGGTGATTCACAAGATACTTCGACTACCCATATTTATTTCGGTAACTCGTTATTTAGTTTGGTCGGTTAAAACGCCATGTAACGCTCATTGGGCCGGCAAACTTCATTGCATTGTTAATTCGTTAATTAGTTGGGACAATCAAATTGTCATGTAACGCTCATGGGCTGTCCAACTCAGTTGTTTTTCGTTAGTTCGTTAGGTCATTTAAATTGCCATGGAAAGCTCATTGGAGGCCAACATCCACAATTTATATGTCGTTAGTTTATTGTAAACTTAATTAAATAATAATCTAAATTTTCAACTGACTTAACTCCTCGTGTAGTCATCACACATTAATCTTACTGACTACATTATTTAATATCTATTTACGCAATGTACCCCCTCATTTTATAATCTTTTACTTTTTATGACGCAAATTCCCTTACTCCTTAAGGCCACGTAATTATAAGTTATCTATATACTTAAACATTTTATAATTCTAATGTTTTCCTCAACTTATCCTTCAACTTATAAATCTTCATTTATGGTCCTCGTAGAATGTCTCATCTAAGAAACCATCGTCATCTTCGACATCAATCGTCTGATTCTCATGACCACCGTATAGCTACTTGTATAGCCGAAGAGTTAACTGTTGCGATCTTTAGGATAGTAACTAAATTCGGAACCTCCATGCAACCGATTCAACTGTTCCCACTAATTCCTTTGCTAGTGACTGCAAACCAACTACCTCAACTCATCCTCACAACAAGAAACGTAAGAACCTTGCTGAAACATATCCTAACTACCCGCAAGTCTCCTCAAACAAGAAACCTTACCTCAGTCCTTTTCCTTTATGCTCCATTTGTAACCGTCATCACTCGGTTAAATCCCTATGCCGTCGCTGCATCCAATGTAATCGTTATGGCCTTTTTGCTAACACCTGCCGTGTCCTGACTAATGCACAAGCCACCTCGCAACAATCTACCCCTCGTGCTCAACCTGGTGCTCCTAATAACTGTGCTTGCTATAATTGTGGAGACCCAAATCATCTTCGAAATATGTGCCCTCAACTTATCCATGCTCATCAAGCTCAAACCCATCAACCTCATGTCCCTCAATCTCCTCCCATCAATCAAGGTCAACCTTACTTAACCCAACACTACCAAACCCCGCAACCACAAGCTCAAGTTTACCAAACATATTTCCAGCAAACAACTCTCTTGCAAACCGTCCAAGATCCAGTTTTCCAAGCAATGCCAAATCAATCTACCTCAACTGCTCCTACTCCTGCAACTCCTCATGGTGCCTCAATTCACGCAATTAAGCTACTCAACGATCATGAAGACCTTTGTTGTTCCCTTTATCTATCTTACCTAATTTTGTCTTTTTCTTAATTACGTATTGTAACACCTCTATATGGCCTTGAATTATTTCCGTATTTGGACTATTTATCTTCTATCTAATAAATAGAGTTTCTTTGGATTAAATGGATTGTTCATTACAGAGTGCACTAGGCACCCGCCTTGATATGAGCACAGCATACCATCCTCAGACGGATGGGCAAAGTGAGCGCACCATTCAGACCTTGGAGGACATGTTGCGTGCATGCGTGTTGGATTTCGGAAAAAGTTGGGAACCTCACTTGCCTTTGGTAGAGTTTTCGTTTAATAACAGCTACCACGCAAGCATTAAAGCAGCGCCGTTTGAAGCGTTGTACGGACGGATGTGTCGATCACCTCTCTGCTGGGCAGAGGTGGGTGATAGCCAAATCACTGGCCCAGAATTAGTACTTGAAACCTCTGAAAAGATTGTTCAAATCCGCAACCGTATGACAGCAGCACGAGATCGCCAAAAGAGTTACGCCGACAAGCGCCGAAAGCCTCTTGAATTTCAAGTGAACGACCAAGTATTAATCAAAGTCTCACCTTGGAAAGGTGTGGTTCGCTTCGGAAAGCGAAACAAACTCAATCCACGATACGTTGGCCCCTACCGGATAACTGAGCGCATTGGTCCGGTGGCGTACCGACTGGATCTACCAACGGAATTCAGTAGCGTACACAATGTATTCCATGTATCCAATTTGAAGAAATGCCTTTCCGATGAAACCCAAGCAGTCCCTTTGGACGAGTTGCAAGTTGATGAACAGCTACGCTTCATCGAAGAACCAGTCGAAGTTTTGGATTGGGAAACCAAAACACTCAAGCACAGCAAAATTCCAATCGTTAAGGTTCGTTGGAACTCGAGACGTGGACTGGAGTTCACGTGGGAACGCGAGGACCAAATGATGAAAAAGTATCCTCACCTTTTTGAAGGGTTGACCAAACACCAAAAACCGCGAAAGCCGTCAAACCGTCAGAAATCACCAGAGGTATGAATTAAATTTCGGGACGAAATTTCTTTCTACTAGGGGATGATATGACAAACTAAAAATTTTTCTTGCCTTTTCAGACACCCATCGCGACTTGAATCAAATTTTCGGGACGAAAATTCTTTCAACATGGGAATGATGTGACACTCGTCAATTTCAGGTTAACTCCGTTAATCCAAACTCCGTCAATTCAAACTTAAGATCACTAGAACTATAACGCACATCTCATTTCATTTAAACTAGGGTTTTAAATGATGCTTGACAATCACTACACATGTAGTCTTTCGGGATTGCACCGAAACGCAAACTAGTTGACTCAAACCATTGGTGAACAAACGACAAACATCAAAACAATAAGTAATTGATAATTATATGTTAGGCTTATGTGTTATTTGATAATATTGAGTAGAACATTAACTCAAGATGCAAAAAGCTATTTTATGCTAGAAAAGTAATAACTAAAAGTTGAGGGGCCATTGTGTAATATAATTATTATTAATTAATAACAAAAACCCTAACCTCCTCTCTCCCTCCCAAACCCGATCGCCCCCCCCCCCCCCCCCCCTCCCTCTCTTCTTGGCTGCCGTCACACTACACACACATACACACAAGGATTTTCAAGCTTTTGGTTGAAGAATTAAGGTGCTAGGAAGGTATTAACAACTACTCTATGCATTCCATATGTTTAATTTTGATATTGAATGGGTTAATCAAAACCCTAATTCACGAAATTGATGATTTAGATGAGTTAGGGTTTGATTATATGCTTGATGATGATTTGCTAATGAAATTGATAACTTGTTGTGTTATTGTTGTTTGTTAATCATTGTTCTTTGATTTTAAACTTTCAAGAAAAACCCTACTATGTGTGTAATGTGAGATTGATATGCATGGTTGGTAAATATTGTGTCTAGAGTGTTATATGCATGGGTTATGGTTCATAGATTGTTGTTATGTTGAGTTTTGATGTAAACTGGTACTGGACAGATTGTTAAGTTTATGTTTAGACGACTGTAATTGAATGTTAATGTGGTAATTGGTCAAAATTATTAACACTACAGTATACTAGGTTGAGTCTAGTTTCTATAAAGTCCAAGTTTGTAATTTTTGGACGTGTAAATGTTAACTTTTATTATTTTACAAAACTGAAGTGCAAGTCTGAGTTGTGAGGTCTGCTGTTAGGCTGTTTTATAATTATCATATCTCATAAACTACAAGACCAAATGGGTTAGTTCCACTTTTGGAAGTTAACATATTGAGTTAAGAACCTAACCCAATTGGTCTTGAATTAATTGAATTTACCATTTAACGGTAATAACAAATACCATTCTGTTGCGCATGATTTTGACTGCTGTGCGTTTATTGTAATGTTTTGGTCTTTGTGAGAAAAATATGTGGAATAAAAATATAGTAAAAATATTTCTGGAAACCTAACTCATGTTTGCTTTTGTGACGATTTTTGGTGAATTAATTGATATGTTATGATCTGTTGGATAGAGTAATATTTCAAGTAGAAATCTGTCTTGATAAAACTAGCTGCTGAACTATGTGAAAATACTTGAAACGTGCTTGTTATTAGATAATTGCTATGTTTTTGACTAAATTGCCCTTGTGGGGAATGATTGCTAGTAATGTACAATGTTAGTACTTGATACTTAAGTAGTTGTATACACATGTAACGTGTCACCAATGTGTTTGTCGAGTCACACACAATTCACAAACGAAACACGAAACGTATCTCATGCATAGGTATTATGTGCCGAGTCTAGAGACTCAATAATAGTTCCAACACTTAGAAAATCTCATTCTTGTTTTAGAACGCTAGTGAGGATTTTCTGTGACGCGCATCTCTTGGTTGACTTGTTTTTGAATTCTTCGCAAACAGTGAGTTTCACGTTCCCCTTTTACTCTTTTAAACGCTTTTTACTTGGAAGAGATAACATACTCCAAAACGCTTTAGATTTTGTTATTAGTTATATATCACTTGTAAAGGCTAAGTGGCAAACGAACCAACTAAAGTCTTTCATAACATCGAACCGTTTAGTATTTGTATAATAGCGAGTCATTGTTGAGTAGTACTACTGGGTTTGACAAACCCCACCCAACTCTAAACTCGACTGGAGGTCGAGTGGGTGTAATCTTGGCTAACACATTCTCCATGGTCGTGGTAGACATGGTGGCAAGGCAATTGATAAACAGTCAGCTTCGGTGTCGAACACTTAGTAATACTTGTTTTATAGGTTAGATACCTATGGATATATAATTGATTTAACATTATCTGGTAACGCAAACGCAAAACGTAAACGCAAACGCAAACACTTTATTTATATAAACTCGTGAACTCACCAAAGCCGTGTTGACACTTTTAGTATGTTATTCTCAGGTAGCCGAGGCGGGCGCGCGGTATAGGAACATGCATTACATTGAACTCTATCGTTTTTGCAAACTTGTTTTTAAACTGTTATTAATTGGGTTTTAAGTCGTCCTGCGTAACGCAACACTTGGTTTATGAATTTACGCTTCCGCACTTATTTACACTTAAATGTTTCGTGGTTTGAAAACTTTATTTATGGTGTTTGATTATAACTAATGATTCCGATTCTGTTAGTTCACACCCTCTGATGGTAAAACTCCGTTAGTGGATTTTGAGGGTGTGACAATGTTATAGAAATTTCCTTACTTTATTAAAACCCATTACAACTTTTGAAATTGTTTTATACATTTGGTGATTTTCTAGTGTTATAATTAAAACTCCTTAAAACTTTTGTGTCCATAAAGTCACGTTTTAATCAAACGTTTTGTAAATCCACACAATGGGACAAATCATGTGGACCATCCGACGATGAAAATAATTATGGTCCGGAACATAATTATCGAAGTCCTCGCATGGAAATCATGATGCGTAAGATTGTGTGACATAATATATAATTGAAGATAGTTGGAATAATGGTACAAATGTAAAGATTATAAGGACATGATGGATACGCCGCTGGTACATCCTATATATAAGTGTCATTATCGGATTTGCGTTTGGAGCGTTATTTTAACTATTCAAAGTTCGGTGTTATAATAAAAAATTTTAGAAATTTTATTATAAAATTTTATTTTCCTCAAAAAAATTAAATGGTTTTGTTATAGTATCCTCTAATTTCGGGACGAAATTCTCTAAGGTAGGGGAGACAATAACAACTCGAACTTTTCAAATTAATAAACCCGACCCATTTCGATGTTCGGGAAATTTTTCGGCATTTATCAAGTAAAATAACTATTATTATATTACTATTTATTTAATTATATATTATATATTTATAACTTTCACATTTTGGCTATTTTAACCCAAAAACCAAACTTTAACTCAAATATGCTTCCACCTCAAATCTGCAAGGACCAAACTGTAACTTATGTATGTTATTATTATTATTATTATTCCTGAACCCGTTAACCCATATTACTAATCTGATTATCCTACACCCAGACCCGATACCACAATCATATCTTGTACCCGAATTCAATAATCAGTTACTTGGACCTTAATCTTCGTGATCTAAATGGAATTGAATCAAAATCCCTATTATACATTCCATCTTCGGTTCATCGACTATTTGAATTGAGAAACAACATCAATTGGATTCGTTTTCCTATTATCTTCTAGCCGATCCTAACCCTAAATCGTTATGCATATAAACGATCGTATAAATTCAATTAAACGCGCATATAGCCTCCATATACCAGCGCCTAACTAAACCCTTCAATCAATTATGTTATCATCGCCGTCTGTTCCAGCTCTTGAACCTGCTATGGCCGCTGTCTGTCTCTACTAATTAACCCTCTAACCATCGTTACAGGTAATTGCATACATGGTTATGATCGCGTTCAAATGTAGACCAAAAGCCCTTTGATCAATTGTAACGGTTTAATCAGATCAATTTCTAGGGTTTATGTATTGAATCTGAGTTGAACAACTTGTGTATACATTTCAAAGAAACGAGTTTATGATGCACGTCGCTGATGAAGCTCGGCTGGTTAATTCAAGTGTGTTATGGGGCCGAGGTCGCGGGTTCGGCCCCCTGCGCCTGTTATTTTTGGAAAAATTATTTTTATCATCCTTTTTAATTAATTTATATCTATATTAATAATACTAATGATTGATTATAATAATTCTAATTAAAAACCGACTTTTTAATACTAACTCATGTTTACTTTCGTGTATATACATAAATAAGCATATATGTATATAAATATATATTAACTTAAAAACCTAATATTTATCTAGTAAACATATATGTATATATATATATAGTTATAAATTCGAAAGTAATATTTTCTAAGATATATATTTTATTAGACAAACTAATTATTTTAATTTATATATGATATTATATTATTATAATATTAACTTAATATTGTTTATCTAGTCGCCGTAGTAAATCTTGTACTTTACTTAGCGTATCCATTTTCTCTTTGTCCGCGCGTGATTTTTTCAATCATCATTCCTAGTATTCCCTTGTTACCTTTGTTTATCTATTGAGGTGAGTACCACATTCCCCTCTTTTTACTCGTTTTTCCACGTTTTGGTGACATATGCGTAAATTATATTTCTTATATATACTTACTTGTACCTTACTTGTTTATGTGCTTACTTGCTTTGTATGCTTCCGCATTCGGAGAGGTCCAACATAATCTCAGTCTAGTATGATCATACGCCTGTCGTTAGCCTTTGTGCTTCTTGACATCTCAGTTATACTTGCTCATTTAGTTAATTTGTTATTCTCATATGATTTATTGCAATACTTATATATATATATATATATATATATTATATATACATTTAAACTGGTGTGTTGCTCACTCAACCTTGTGTTGACAAAACCATTCTATTTTCAACACATATGCAGGTATTCGTGTGATGTGAAGTAATTAGAAGATCACTTAAGGATGTATGCTATAAGAAAATATTAACGAGACAATATTAATTAAAATTTTATATTTGTTTGATGTCTTATTTGTTTTTGGGATATTGTAATGAGTATTTGTTTTATTTGAAATTATTAAATAGATATTGAGACTTATATTGTGCATGATAGTAACCTTGAGAGCTGTGACAATCAGTTCGCGTCCTGGCATTTCCTCCGTAGATCGGGGTGTGACAATTTTGGCACCTATTGTTAAATTGCTATCTCTAACTTGATATACGTAAAGCATCGTAAAAAACTGATATGCATTAGGAGTGAGTATATGTGCACTGCAACTCCTACAAATTGGTGGTGTTAGTTGTGGTGGCGAAGAATTTGTGCAAGTGGCAAAAGTGGTGGTGTTCCCGGCAGTAGCGCGCGGGTGGTTTTGCTAGAGCTAGCGTTGGCGGTGATGGTGGCAGAGGAATTTGTGCAAGTGGCGAAAGTGGTGGTGTTACCGGCGGTAGCGGCGGGGGTGTTGCTGGAGCTAGTGGTGGCGTTGGCGGTGATGGTGGCAGAGGTAGGTGGTGCTCGCACTAATATTGGCAGTGGCGGGTAGGTGATGGCTACATTTGATGGTGTGGGTGGTGTTGGTCCAATTGGACTCAGAAAGTGACCCGTGTTAACTCATATGCGATCTTATTTACCCCCAATCAACCCATTCTTATATGCAATCTTAGTATGCATGAATGTATGTAGGTCTGTACAATTGTTGTTCTGATCTTCATTGCCTTGTATTTCTTTTAATAAAGTCAGTTATCCTTTTACACTCATAAGATAACGATTGTACTTTTATTTTAAACAAATAATGTTTTTATTTAAAGTTTGTAGAAAGTTAGTTTGTTATGATGACATTAAACAACCCGTCCATCGGACGGGTATAAAACTAGTTAATATTAGGTCGGCTGATGAATTTATTCCTACGAAAGGAAAACGTCATGACTTTGTTCTCACTATACAAATGACCACCTTTGAGTGTGGAGGTGTGGCACTTGGTGTATGTGCAACACATAAGGTTGTCGATGCGTCAACACTATCTACATGATTCCTAAATAAACGGGCTGCCATGAACCGAGAAGAAAATAAGATCAAATTCACAGGGCCTGGTTTCATCTCATCCTCGTTGTTTCCTGCCTGTGGTGTCCGTACCATTCCAGTACCACTTACAACTGTAACAACTCGGGTTTTTCAAATTAATAATTTTTATCCTTTACCAGACCCGTTTTTGTTTTCGGGATACTTTTAATCAATAAATTATCGCAATTATCGAATAATTAATACTTTATTATATATACTTACTTGACAATAAAATAACTTTCAATGAATTACATTTTCACCCTAAACATAGTTTTAACCTCATAATGTATCCACTCTTAAAATAGAGGGACCAAACTGTAAATACATTAAAAGAGTTTATTATAATATTTCAACCCAAACCTGGATCCAAGTCCAACCCGTATTCATATACTAAATTATGACCCGATTAGTTTTCTTGCATCTTAATCTTCGTTTAATCTTGGAATTTATTTATGAAAATCATTCCATATGCTTTAACAAACTTACACCGACGATTAATTAAGGTATTATAATCAATATCGATCTCATACTCAATAATAACTAAACCCGTCAATATCAATAACGATTTACCATATAGACGCGAGGATTATTCAATTAAGTTTACGCATACCTTCTATGAAACCCGACGAAGCAAACCCCTAAACTCAATCATGTTATAAACTGTCGTAACCTGCCGTTTTGATCCCATATCTGGCCGTCAACCTCAGCTCGCAGTTCATCATTAATCCGTCATCCCAACAGGTAATTTATATTTGAATCTTGCTCGTCCTTAATCGCGGATCATTAACCCTAACAATAATCAAACAATCTTTTACCAGTTAAACGAATTGAAACTCTAGGGTTCATAATCAGTTTTAGGTTGAACCTGTTATTGTATTTGGAGTTTTATTTTCAGTTTATAAACGAATTGACTCAGTAGCGCAGTTGGTTGGTCTGCGTGATGTGAATCTAGAGGACGCGGGTTCGATCCTCGTTGAGGCCGTTTTTGTGTTTTAATATTTGTAAATTTTGTTTTTAAGTGTTTTAGTTAATTATAACTAATTACAAAAGCAAATAAATATTCATTTGATAAAACCGACATCTTAGAGTTTATTGTTTTGTCAAACCTCGTTAAAAGCTTTCGTTTACGTGTATATATAATATATATATTATGTATATATAATATTATATATATATATATTTATTATGTATTACTCTTTTTAAACAAAAAGATAATGAAACGTATTCAGAGTGTTAAACGAATTAACTATATTTTTACTTTTGGGTTTTCGTTAAAGATTCTAAAATATAAATCTTATTCTAATCAACTATTTAAACGTTTACTGTTATAATATGTCGTAACTCATATTTATTTAAACTAATTATTTATAAATTAGATTGTATGATAAGAAAACGATTCTTTTAAATTAAATAATGATTAATAACATTGTTTTCATAATAAGATATAATCCGTAGAAATCAATCGTTCAAATCCATAATATTATAATCCCAAACCTAACTCAAACTCCATCGAAATCTTAATTTATTAAATTATGTTATATCTTCGTAATTAATCTTATTATCATTAATAACTAGGAACTCTTGTCATCGCATCCCGAAGCTCTGACTCATTTAACTTAGTTTCTATCACCGTTTTATTATCACTTGTTCTACTTTATCAGGTGAGTATTTCACTCCCCTTTTTACTTATTTTTACCGTTTTGGGACATATGCGTTCATAGATATTTTTATATTATATAGTACTCAACCGCAATTGTTTATCCTTGTGTGTTTATCAGTTTGCCTAACTTGCTATTTGCTTACTTGCTTTGTTTGAATGCTACTTGCTTATTTCGGCAACCGATGTCCATTTTTATGGCACGGTTTAGTCCTTGCTTGGTAACCAATGTCCATTTATATGGATTGGTTGAGCCCTTTCTTTATGGTTTCTTTCTTTATAGCTTGCTTTCTTTATAGTTGTTTGATTGTTATGTGCTATGGCTTATCTGTATATCTCACATGAACAGTTTGCATTTTTACTTATTACTATATAGTGTCTCAATTCTGGTGTTTTACTCACTCAACCTCGTGTTGACAAAACTAATTTATTTTCAACGCATATGCAGGTCATCATATGATGTAGTTGAAGTTAGAAGATTGTTTAAGGACTTATGCTAGAAGAAATTCAATGAGACAATTAATTTTATGATTGATTTGTGTTTGTTTTGAGACATTGTAATGAATATAATTGTTTATTTGAATTTATTAAATAGAGATTGAAAGTTATAATGTTGCATGATAGTAAACTTGTGAGCTGTGACAATCAGCCGCGCCCTGACATTTCCGCCTTAGGTTGGGGTGTGAAAATAACCGACGATGATTTTTTAAGCAAGTATACAAGAAAGAAACTTTCATTTAGTGAGAGTGCAATATCCAGCATGATAGCAAAGGCCATCACAAATGGAAACACGAGTACGCATCGGTTTTCAAAGTTAAAATTGGTATCCGCGACCATTTGGAAGGCTCTCATTGGTGTTGATAGGGTAACACATGATTACGTAAGAGATTCTGTACTCTGCCAGCCGGTGAATCTAAGAGAAAAAATGGCTTCATCAATACGAAAGTATTCTTGTGGGAATCTTTGGGGAGTTTGTTCCACGAAACCTACGATTGTTGGAACAATCGAAGAATTGACAAATCTCGTAAATGTTTCCGTCAAGAAAACTATAGATGACTTCTCCAAGGTACACCACGATAGCGAACAAGGGAAAACAATGGTTTTGTATTCTTTCTTAAATATGACCAACATTTCTGAATCAACAAATACGATTTTATTAACTAGTTGGTGTAAGTTCCCTTTTTATGAAGCCGACTTTGGTTTCGGAAAGCCCATTTGGGCAGTTCCGTGGATGACGCCCTTGAAAAGTTTAGTACTTCTAATTGATGGCGCGAGAGGTAATGGTGTGGAAGCATACATCATCCTAGAAGTTAAAGATGTCCCTTAGTTTGAAGAAGGTCTAGATGCCGACGTTTTAAATGCTTAAAATCTATTTGTTTTGCATACTCATCATTTGTTTCTGGTTGAGTTATCTGTATGTCTTGATGTTCTTGTTTGTTATATATCTTGATGTACTTGTTTGTATGCTTTCTATATTTTGTGACAAACAAGAGAATAACATGATGTTGTATATTCAATACATTGCAAACATGGACCATACAAGTTAAATAAAACAATCAATATGCTTGCTAATCATGTTTAGAAATTGCAGATTAATGCATCGAGTACTCTCAAGTTACATGCATATAGCAACGTATTATTAGTGCTTCAATATAATTTATCCTGAAAGATAACATATGACAGAATGCCTTGTGAGTCTGAGACTCTGAGTTAAGGCATGGCTCAAGAAATTACTGCAAAATGAAACGTGTTGGGTGTAATATCGGTCACAAAAGGTTCTTCTTCTTCTTCTTAAATATTTAAATTGCTTTTATTTTTAAATTTGATTTAAAAAGAAAAGCTAAATAAACATGTGCATTTAATTTCTTTCTCGACGTTTTGGTATATATTTTGTGACAAACCTAACCGATACCGATATTTGTTTTTGTGGTTTTTGATCGATATAAAACAAGTGTTCATATCCTTTTGGGCATATCACGCCTTTATTACATGGTTTTCGATCGATAAAGAAGTTTCGGTATTCTTTTAGGCATATTACAACTATATTAATTTAGTTTTTTCTTCTGGTTGCTATATTGAGTGCCAATACCGCGCTAGTAACGTAACTACTCGAATTGAACTGATACCAACCAAAACTGAAATTCCACCGCATTTCATGAGGAATTCCACTAGTTAATACTTAAAGATGATATAGCATGTGAAGTGAATACATAACTTAAACATCTTATTATTCATTACATTACAAGTACAGACATCTTATTCGAGAAGTGAATCCCTTCGTGGCCTGCTAAATGCTAATCCTATTCCCATTCCCGATTATAATCATTATATTTCCTCCTATTGATCCATAAGCAGCCCAACCTTTTTTCTTCTTTGCGGCTAAGTGCACTTTCCGGCCCAAGTGGTCCACCAAGTGTCCAAATTAGATTGATTGATTAATTAATTAATTAATGGCTATATGATATTAGTTAGTAACTTAGTGCATTGTTATGATCCACTTAATTCCTATTTATTTTACACTTATTTCTTGCATTTAGTCTGCTAAGACCAAACATTCAAAATCCGGTTGTCAGTTTTGACACACTCCGGACGACTACTCTCCTTAGGTGTCAGTTAATTTTCTTTCTTTTTCAACAACTTTTCTTCCCTCTTCCGTTTTGCCATGGCCTCCAAAGATGTAAACACTGTTTATTTGGGATCTTACCGGTTTTGTTTATCATTATGGAAACCAAGAATCAAAACCGAAAGGAGACATGGACACATCAAGTTAACACAGTTTTAGAATAAATGTAATGTAATGGTATACAAATGATTTATTAAAACATCATCTGTGTTATAATATTAGCCTTAATTACAACAAGATTATTGAAGTAATATTTGAACAAAGAAATAAGAGGATAAAGGAAAAAATGAGAATGTGTACTGGGATAATCTTTTATTTACATCGTAGTATTATTTATACTACACAAAAGTAAAATTGCCGACAAACTCAAATTATTAGATTTTACTTGGAGTGTTCATGTGACCATATTTTTGACAATTGTGAAAAGGTGACATACAACTTGCACAATTCGTCGGTGGTTTCATAACACTCCCCCTTGAATGACACATTTTCAAAACTTTGGGGTCTTGAAGTACTGCCTCATTAAAAACATTGCTAAAGAAAAACCTAATGGGAAAAAACTTTAGCTAAGGGAAAAAGAGTGCAGTATATAGCTCCCCATCAAATTGCAGGTCGTTACATTGTCCGTACATGGCGCATGCCAATATCATGAACATGTTTCCTGAATGTTGCTGTGGGAAGTGCTTTTGTGAAAAGATCAGCTGAGTTGTTGCTGGACTGGACATATCTCATCTCAACCTGATTGTCTTTAATAAGGTCCCCAGTATACTCAAAGTATCTTGGTGGTATATGCTTTGTTCTGTCACTTTTGATATACCCTTCCTTCATTTGCGAGACACAAGCAGCATTATCTTCATAGATAGGAGTTGGAATTCGATCTTTCTCTAGTCCACAAGAAATCAATATGTGTCGTGACATAGATCTTAACCATACACATTCTCTTGAAGCTTCATGCAATGCATTGACTTCAACATGATTTGAAGATGTTGCAATGAGTGTTTGTTTCTGAGAACGCCATGAAATCGCAGTTCCTCCATTCTTAAATACGTATCCAGTTTGAGATTTTGCTTTATGGGGATCAGATAAATAACCTGCATCTGCATAACCAACTAACCCTTCTTTTGAATCGTTAGGATAAAATAAACCTAAATCAGCAGTTCCTTTTAAATGCCAAAAAATATGTTTAATGTCATTCCAATGTCTTTTAGTAGGGGATGAACTGAATCTTGCCAATTAGTTAACTGCAAAAGAAATGCCAGGTCTTGTACAGTTAGTAAGTTACATAAGTGCTCCAATTGCACTGAGGTATGATACTTCGGGACAAAGAATCTCTTCATTATCTTCGCAAGGACGAAATGGATCATTGTCAACATTGAGTGATCTAACAACCATTGGTGTGCTTAAAGGATTTGCTTTGTCCATATTGAAACGCTTTAAGAGTTTCTCAGTATAAGTTGACTGGAACACAAGTATCCCATTATGCATATGCTCAATTTGTAAACCAAGACAATATTTGGTTTTTCCAAGGTCTTTCATTTCAAATTCTTTCTTTAAAAGAGCAATTGCTTCATTAATTTCTTTTTGTGTCCCAATTAAATTTAGATCATCAACATACACAGCTATGATCACATATCCTGATGTTGTCTTCTTGATGAAGACGCATGGACAAATAAGATTATTTGTATATCCTTTGCTTACCAAATAATCACTCAAACGATTGTACCACATCCTTCCAGATTGTTTCAGTCCATACAAGGATCTTTGTAACTTTATGGAATACATTTCCTTAGGCTTTGAGCTTATTGCTTCGGGAAGTTTAAATCCTTCGGGAATTTTCATATAGATGTCACTGTCTAGTGATCCATACAAGTAAGCTGTGACAACATCTATAAGACGCATCTCTAAATTTTTAGAAACTGCTAAGCTGATTAAATATCTAAACGTAATAGCATCCATAACAGGAGAATACGTTTCTTCATAGTCAATTCCTGGCCTCTGAGAAAAACCTTGAGCTACAAGTCTTGCTTTATATCTTGTAACTTCATTTTTCTCATTTCGTTTTCTCACAAAAACCCATTTATATCCTACAGGTTTCATTGACTTTGGTGTAATGAAAATAGGCCCAAAAACCTTTCGATTGTTTAGTGAGTTTAATTCAGCTTGCATAGCATCTTTCTATTTGTTCCAATCTTGTCGATTTTTACAATCATCTATAGATTTTGGTTCAGGGTCATCATTTTCTTCCATGATATCACTTGCCACAGAATAAGAAAATATATCATCGAAATTTTCCATGTCATCTCGATCCCACATTATATGTGATTGACCATAGTTGATTGACAATTTCTTATTGGAATCATTTATTTCTTCCTGAGAGAATGTTATATTATTTATTCTTTCCTGATGAAAGGTTCTGTCAATCATTCCATCCTTAGGGTCAGTATCCTTTTCAGAGCCCTTTCTTTTTCGAGGATTTTTATATTTGAACCGATTGGCCTTCCACGTTTTAACGTTTTGGGATTCATGAGGTGCATTATTATTATTTTGCTTGCTTGGAATCTCAACTCGAGCTGGAGCATTAGCAGTTGTATATGAGATTTAGTGACCCTGTTTATATCAGTAAATGCATCAGGTAACTGATTTGCAATTTCTTGTAGATGTATTATTTTTTGAACCTCTGTCTCACTTTGTTTTGATCTTGGGTCTAGGTGTAACAATGATGGCACACACCATGATATATCTCTTTCTTGCCTTTTCATTTCTCCCCTAATGCCGGGAATATTGTCTCATTAAAATGGCAATCAGCAAAACTTGCTGTAAATACATCACCTGTTAAAGGTTCAAGGCATCTTATGATGGAAGATGTTTCATATCCAACATATATTCCAACCTTCTTTGGGGACCCATTTTTTTGCGTTGTGGTGGTGCAATAGGAATATACACAGCACACTCAAAAATTCTAAGGTGAGAGACATTTGGCTCATTTCCGGAAACAAGTTGTGTGGGAGAGTATTTATGATTTGCACTTGGTCTCACACGAATTAATGACTCAGCATGCATAATTGCATGACCCCAAATAGAAACAGAGAGTTTTGTCCTCATTATTAATGGTCTAGCTATTAGCTGTAGGCGTTTGATCAACGACTCGGATAAGCCATTTTGTATGTGTACATGAGCAACAGGGTGTTCTACAACAATCGCCACAGACATGCAATAATCATCAAAAGCATGTGATGTAAATTCTCCCGCATTATCAAGCCTTACTCTCTTAATAGTATAATCGGGAAAATGTGCACGTAATTTGATAATTTGAGCAATAAATTTTGCAAAAGCAACATTACGAGTCGATAATAAAGAGATATTAGACCATCTGCTGGATGCGTCTATTAAGACCATGAAGTATCTAAATGGCCCGCATGGTGGATGAATTGGTCCACATATGTCACCTTGAATTCTTTCAAAAAATATTGGTGTTTCTTTTGCGATATTTGCCATTTTATTACTTTGTGTCTATTACCTTTCTTGATTAGGATATAAGCGGCTCGTGCTGATAACGTGTTATAATATTAGCCTTAATTACAACAAGATTATTGAAGTAATATTTGAACAAAGAAATAAGAGGATAAAAGGAAACGATGAGAATGTGTACTAGGTTAATCTTTATTTACATCGTAGTATTATTTATACTACACAAAAGTAAAATTACCGACAAACTCAAATTATTAGATTTTACTTGAAGTGTTCATATGACCATATTTTTGACAATTGTGAAAAGGTGACATACAACTTGCACAATTCTTCAAATGGTTTCATAACAATCTAAACATTTATATCAAGTACTTGTATTGTTGTAAAAAGAAAGTTGACTTCGCATTTCATACCTACCACTCCTCCACTACGTTGGATGATCTTAGTTAATGGTCATTGGTCACAATTTTCCTATTAAAAGTTCATTTGAATTTTCTTTACCGAGTTAATTTGGCTAAAAAATTACTTCGGGTTCTTTTTTATTGTATTAGATATGTTTTTGTTGGCTTCGATAAGAAAAATGTTGTAAAAAGAGTCGGCTAACTTAAAGAGGAATACTAAAAAGACAAAAAGTTTGTATTAATTAAGGAGGATTTTAACACATAACCTTTGATTAATATAAAACAAAACAAGTTTTTAACCACTCAAAAATTTGATAAGTAGTGTTTGAAATTCTGACCGTTAGAAAAACAAGGTTAATCAATTTACTATTTGTCCGTTTTTATATTTATTTCCATCATTTATTTATATGGGTAAATGTTTGAAATAGTACATGCCAATCAAATTTGATAGTATACGTGACATATAATATAAATTTAAAAAAAGCGGGGTCGTTTGACCCTGATAGATCCGCTGGTGATTTTTGGTAGCGATGGAAAAAGAAATAAAAACATTCGATGACGAGTAATGGAAACACATATACGATATACCCACATCAAAATTGAATATATTAATAAGCTAAGAATTTATATAAGGCCAGAGTTTCACTAATGTTGGAAAAAAAATTAATGAAATAAACCCCAGAGAAGATAGATGATTTTATTTTTATGTTACATACATAAACCACCAAATTAATAATCGCATTAATAACGTCGTGTTACCGTTTCTTCTGATATTATTGCTAGTGGGGTTGCTAATAATAAGTTTACATTTCAATTTCATGATCTTGACCTTCGTAACCAATAAGCACCAATCCGAAGTAGGTACAAGTGTCTGTCCATTTGAATCACTGGTATTCACTGAATCTACGACTCGTGATTCACATCCATAAATATAACCAATAATAATTTCAAACATGTGCACACCAAGTGTTCGATGAAATGCCAACAATAAAAAAACTCTTCATCACAGTGCTCTTGTTGCTTGCAACTAAGTCCTTTCTTTGCTGCCGTGCTTCGTATTACTCTACGATTATACGCAGTGATCCGGGTCAACATCCTACTGATCAACAGTCGCTTTCCAAGATCGCTATACACAAAGCTTTTATTGATATTCATCATTCAGCTTCGGTTCGGGTCCAACCGGTTCTTCTTGGTTTGAAGGTATAATTTACTTCCTTCAGCTAGTTGGTTGGGCTATACTATTACTATTACTATTACTATTAAAACAGTGTTGTAGAACTCGCTAGTTGGGCATAGGGATTACTCGGGATAAGTTGGATTGGAATTTTATATGTATTTTTTCAAAATTATAAATATATATGTGCAAATTTTTTCAAAATTTTATATACAAATTTTCAAAATTATTAATCGGATTGGAATTTTATATGTAGTCTTTCAAAATTATACATATACACACACTTATATGTATATATACATTTAAAAAAAAATTGTATAGAATTTTTTAAACTTATTATTTGGATTGGATTAATAAGTATAATTTTTCAAATACTTTCATCAATTTTAACCAAAATTTGAGCAATTTTGACCGGTTGTGAACAATTTGGGCCGATTTTGACTGGCTTTGACTGATTTTTAGGTCCAATTAGGTAAAATCGAATCAGTAGCAGACTAGCAATGAATTGGTGAAAGATCGCGAATTTATGTCACTGCTCTTAGATTATCCGATGATTTCTAGCTAGAACTGTATTCTTGTTATATGTTCTACTTTAATTTCCGTAAAATTTGGACCAAATTTTGTGATTTGTTTGATTTTGTTAGTAATTGGTTTATAATTTGATGATAGGGTGAGGATACTGAATGGGTCAAAGTGGAGCTAGACTACCCGGAACCATCTGAGAATGATTGGGTTGGAGTTTTTTCACCTGAAAAGTTCAAGTAACATTCATATTTTAAATAAATACTTGCATCATCTTGACCCGTTAACTTATGAATAGGCCAATTTGGGTTACGTTTTATCTGCAAACGGGTCAAATTGGTAAAGGAAATGGGTCGAAAGTGGCAAAATGTTAGATTTTTTTTATTTAATGTAATAACATATATTTTGTAATTATATTTAACAATTAACACACTAGTTATTTGTAGAATATTGGAGTCAAAGGGATTCAGGTCAAACTGATTCATTTTGATCCACACAAAGTTGACCTATTTGGATCCGTGACCCACTATCTTGCTACCTACACTTATGACAATTGTATATGTTCTATAACTTTTTATTGAATCATCTGTAAACATATGCAGTGCATCAGATTGCTACTCTGAATCAGGCAAATCGCACGAGGCTCCATGCATATGCACAGCCCCAATTAAGGTACACGTGATAAATATAATGCAGGGTTTGTAGAATTAAGGAAATATGTTTGTTTTTTTTTCAACTTTCTAATGCGGGTTATTATACAGTACATGTTTGCAAACCACTCGAGTTCCAATTATATAACAACAGGAAAAGCTACATTAAGTTTCCAGTTAATCAACCAGCGTGCGGATTTCGTTTTTGTACTATTTTCTGGCGGGTTGGAAAATGTGAGTGGATAACATCCTTAAACGATGCTTGTTATTTATGTTGTTTACATAGTTTTAAAGTTTTTAACTTTTTAATGATATTACTCCCTCCTTGACTAATTGTTATTATTATTTTTGGGTTAAAGCCAAGGGTGGTGGCTGTTTCTAATTCTATATCATTTGCAAACCCGAAGATCCACGCCTTGCACACGGAAAAGCTTGGGATGAGGTATTTTTTCTATTACACTTCCTTTTTAACCTTTTTCATGTTGAAACGAGTCATTTTTAGTATGAGCCAAAGGCCCAAAATAGACGTGGTCGGGTTGGGTTGACTGGAAATTACTTTTTTGCATCCTTTTTGTTAGGAAGTTCCTGTAAATAATTAGTTTGATAATTATGATTTCTAAAACAATATTATTACAGTAATATTGTAAATCTTTGAATAATATGATTTAGATAAACTTTGAGTAGCTGGTTGTTCAAAAACTACTAGTCTCGCTCGAAACCGGTTCATCTGTAAACTAGCCAAGTTAAGCCAAGCCTGCTCGGTTTGTATACGAGCCAAGCCCAAGCTCAAGCCAAGGTAAGCTCGGCTTGTTGGCTTGCTCATTAGGCTCGCTTAACTGGCTCTTTGGCTTATTAAAATTAAAGCTGAAGTTTTAATATATATAAGTTAAATTATAACCCAAGTTTTAATATATATAAGTTATAAAGTTGATAGTTTATCAGTTATGCATTATGCGTATGTTAGAAATATATATTTTTTTTCTATATTTATATATAGATCATTATGTGTAAAGATATAAAATTAGATATTTTTTTAAATGAACAAGCTGGCTACAAGCCGGGTCGAGCTTTTTATGAGCTGAGCTTAAGATCAACATTTCTGCTCGTTAAGATAAACGAGCCGAGCCACACCCAACCTTTCTCGGGCTAGGCTCGGTTTATAAACGAGCCGAGACAGACCCAGCCTGGCTTTGGTCGTCTTGTTTACAGCCCTATGGCCCCTATCTTTGAGCAACCTTTAACCTATTTGAACAGTTTCTCTTTTAGTTAAGTTTTTTATTCCACTTATTGAGATTAAATACAGACCAGTGGCTAACTAACTCTTGGTATCTGTTGAGTGGGGTCAAACAGGCCACAGCCCGAAACAATCGCCAGCAGGAACATTGACGTTTACACGTGGTAGCATGTGTGGTATGCAATTCTAAATATTTACAATCTTAATTACTGAACCATAAACATAGCATATGTTGTATATACATTATTGCCCTGCAGGTCCTCCTGCACGTACTGTTGGGTGGCGTGATCCCGGTTATATTCACACTAGTTTCTTGAAGGAATTGTGGCCAAACACTATGTATGTATTTGTATGTATGATTATTTACACACACAAACACTCGCACGCACGCACGCGCACACACACTCACACACTCTCACGCACGCAGCCTTTTCATTAAGAACTCTTTGTAGACAAGTCTAATCAATGGTTCTAATAAAAGAATGGCATAATTGTAAATAACAATGTAGTTGAAAAGTCAAAATTTTTCTGATAAGGGTATTACCATAAATGTGTGTAAATTAAAAATTTAAAATTCAAGATTCGATTGAAGGTGCTTTTAACTACATTGTTTTTATATTTTGAAGGTGCTATAAAGAGTTCTTAATGAAAACTGGGTTCTGCAAAGGGATCCTATATATATATATATATATATATATATATATATATATATATATATAATATATATATATATATATATATATTATACTAACCCATTTACTTTGAAATGGGTTAGATTTTAATCATTTTATCTCTACAAATTTAAAAACATAGCTAAAATGAAGCGGGCCAAGTCGTGGTTGAAACTGAACCAAAAACTGAAAATTCGGTTTTGGGGGTTTTTAGAACATTTGGTTTCGGTTTGGCCCGTTATAAAAAATTATCTAAAATAATGAATTTGGGCCCAGAACTTTTAGCTTAAATTTTTTTGTTGATAAATAATTAATTGATTATTACACATTTGGACCTATAAATTCTGGGCCACACCGTTCTTTAATTTCTTATAAATAACGTAAAATCGCTCATTTCGGTTATGGTTCAGTTAAGGTTTTTTTTTTTTTTTGGTTTTTGGTTGATTGCAAAACTGAAACCGAACCATTAGTCTTTGGTTGAGACTATTGACTAAGTGTCATTTGAATGTTTTCGACCTCTTAAATCAAGTTCAAACAATTTAGATACTGCCATTTAAAAAAAACAATTAAGATACAGTTTTCAATTTTTACAATCAAATTTTAAACCTTTTTTACGGAATGCATGAATTGAAAAAAAGGGGGGGGGATAACAAAAAGAAGTGGTAATGGGAACATTTGTACTATATGTGCAAATCAAAATCGGGCGGATCTTTACCCGGAGTAGAGCATAAACCTAAAAAGATTAAAGAGGCCCATTTAAGAACAAGAAAATGACATCGTGATTTGGATTGGATCTCGATGAAACAATCCATCAATGAGAAGTTAATTGGATAAGTTTAATGAATTCTTTTTTTTTTTTACATTCGTTATAAGGAAAGGAAGACAAACTCATATTTAGTGAAAAAAAATCCTTTTATTATAAGTTAGAAGGAACTTGCTATGAAAAAAGAAAAAGTATTGGAATATACACATTGATTTTTTTTGAACCGTATGCGTTAAAAGGCGCCTGTACGGTTCTTAAGGGATACAATTTGACCCTAATCAACCGACTTTATCGAGAAAGATTACTTTTTTTAGGTCAAGAGGTTGATAGCGAGATCTCAAATCAACTTATTGGTCTTATGATATATCTCAGTATCGAGGATGATATCCAAGAGCTGTATTTATTTTTAAACTCTCCTGGCGGATGGGTAATACCGGGAGTGGCTCTTTATGATACTATGCAGTTTGTGCAACCAGATGTACATACAATATGCATGGGATCCGCCGCTTCAATGGGATCTTTTATCCTGGTCGGAGGAGAAATTACCAAACGTCTAGCATTCCCTCACGCTTGGCGCCAATGAGGCTTTTATTTATTTGAGAGAAAAAAGAAGACTATGCCTTCGCCATATGAAATATGAATATGAATATTAAGTAATAATAGCATGGCACTTTGAATTCGATATAAATTTTTTTTTTGTTTTCACAACATTAGCTTATGTATCGAGAGAGTAATATGATAAAAACGTATTTCCTATTTTCTTATTTTGGAAGTCCAGTTCAGCGTCACAAACTTTTTTCACACCAGAGGTCTCTTAACAATATTTCTATTTATGTTATGGAGCGAAAAAAAATTCTTTTTTCCTTAGTTTATTTATTATTTGATTAAATAAAAAGCAACTTTGGGATTGCTGAATGACAGACAAATCACAGACAAAAAAATATAATAAATATATATAGCAACGGAGCCATCATAGTATTTTTGAATTCCTCCGAAAGGAAGGGTGGTAAGTTGATCATATACCGATCGGGGTCTGATCGATCCTATTTTTTATTTCTTTGATGGAAGGTAAGGGTCAATTTTATTGTAGAGCCGTATGCAATGCATAATGCCCGTACGGTTGTTCGATTCTATCTTTTTTTCTTATTATTTTATCTTTCTTTTATCTTCCCCTCATCATGAAAAAGAGAGAAACCTTTTATTATCTTATATCATCAGGGTAATGATCCACCAACCTGCTGGTTCTTTTTTTGAAGTAGCAACGGGAGAATTCATCCTGGAAGTGGGAGAACTGCTGAAACTACGTGAAACCCTGACAAGGGTTTATGTACAAAGAACGGGCAAACCCTTATGGGTTGTATCCGAAGACATGGAAAGAGATGTTTTTATGTCAGCAACAGAGGCCCAAGCTTATGGAATTGTTGATCTTGTGGCGGTTGAATGACAATAATCTGGATTTCGCGTCAATTCTGAAATGAACCCTGCCGAGTTGAATATTATTATTCTATGGAATCTTTTTTATTATTCTATTGAATAAAAGTAATTGATAATCATCCGGTTAGGATCGATCTAAACCAGCCCATTATGTATATGATTCAACATGCCAACGATTAAACAACTTATTAGAAATACAAGACAGCCAATTAGAAATGTCACAAAATCCCCCGCGCCTCGGGGATGCCCTCAGCGCCGAGGAACATGTACTAGGGTGTATGTGTGACTCGTTCAGATCATGAACTAGAACAAAGGAAAGAGAACAATGTTCGAATATCAATGATCAAATAGGATATAACGGAAAAACAAACTAGATTTCCTATCTAAAAATGGATGATATCCCTTTTATTTTGTATGAAATTTATGGTTTCTGTTGGTGTAAATCCACTCACCTGAATTCAAAATGAGAAGCAATTCTCCATTGGTAGCAAATGGTTATCCATTAAGCGGAGGAAATCTTAGTTAACATAGACCCCTCTTGTAACAACGGACTAACAGGGTCAGTTACCCAGCCAACCTTCATAATTAAATACCGTTACTGTATAGGTAGAGCTTGTTGTGAAAGACCTATTACTGGATAATTCATGGGTAGAGCCGAAGAATGTGAACTATACAAGTTAGCAATAACATTGATTAAATGAAGTAAAGGCTCCGATGTATAGAGAAGACCTCACCGTTGAAGAAGTAACCATAGAAACGATAGAATCCACTATTTCTTTATCATTACTTTGATTTTTTAATACCTAGTATAGTCAAATTTCGTATTTCGAGGTGAAATGTCTAGAAAAAATCAAAAATTGTGGTTGGGAAGGTTATAGTAGCCAAAGCCATTGGAATTCTTAGTTTATACATTGGAAAAATCAGTTTTGTTATTAATATACTAGGAAAGGGGCAAAAGAATAACTGAAAGAAAGGAAATCTAGGAAATCTATTAGTTATTCGTTAAAGTTTCATTTATTCAATGACCAGAATTAGACGGGGATATATCGCTTGGAGACGTAGAACAAAAATTCGTTTATTTGCATCAAGCTTTCGGGGGGCTCATTCAAGACTTACTCGAACTATTACTCAACAAAAAATAAGAGCTTTGGTTTCGGCTCATCGGGATAGGGATAGGAAAAAAAATCCATTTTCGTCGTTTGTGGATCACTCGAATAAATGCAGCAATTCGCGAAAGGGGGGTATGCTATAGTTATAGTAGATTAATAAATGATCTGTACAAGAGACAGTTGCTTCTTAATCGTAAAATACTTGCACAAATAGCTATATCAAATAGGAATTGTCTTTATATGATTTCCAATGAGATTATAAAAGAAGTAAGTTGGAAGGAATCCACCGGTTAAACGGAGTTGCCCGGAGAATGAACTCCGGGAAGGTCGAATAAAAAAGAAAATAAAAATGAATAGAATATGAGAAAAGAAAGTAGTCAAAATAAAAATGAATCAACGCGTTCAAAAAAAAATTTTCTTCTTCCCAGATTCTTCTTTTTTTTCTTATGACACGAGAATTCAATCCGGATTCTTGGATTTTGACCACAAAATAGAAATCCGCGTTTGAGTTCGGATGGGGGTTTGAATTCAAGTTAATAAAGAGTAAACCTACCTTTTTCTGCCTCTAAGACTAGTAGTTCTAGTGGTCGACTCAGTTCTTTCAAATTGTTTCTCATTATTAAGAAAAGGTAACAAAGATAAAATACGAGCTTGTTTTATAGCAATAGTAATTAATCGTTGTTGTTTCAAGATCAATCTATTTACTCGTCTAGATAATATTTTTCCCTGTTCACTAATAAATCGACTAATTAAACTCATGTTTTTATAATCAATTCGATCCCCCGATTGGATCGGGGGCAAACGCTTACGAAAAGATCGCTTGGATTTAAGAAAAGTTCGCTTGGATTTATCCATGGTTTGGTTAGTTTATTTCTTATCCCTAAAATCCTATTTCAGCCGGATCTATAATTAGAATAAATAAATAGGATTTGGTTTGTTTATAATTATTTTTAACTATGTTAAATATGTTATATATATAATGTCATTTTCCCTTTCCTTGCCTTGTAAGATTAAGATAAGAGCGCAAGTATTCGCTTCAATCTATTTCTTTATCTCCACGTGAATCGTATGTTTGTAACAATATGGACAGAATTTTCGTAACTCCAATCGATTAGGCGTATTGTGCCGGTTCTTTTGAGTAATATATCTGGAAATGCCCGTTGATTCCTTATTAACACCGTTTCGAACACAAGCGGTACATTCCAAAAGAACCGGTATTCGCACATCTTTACCCTTGGCCATGAACCTCCTTTGGATTTTTCATTTACTCAACTCTTCCTCTTTCAATCCGAAACGAAAAAGAAGAAAGGAAGGAAAAAACAAAATAGAATTTGTAACTTGCTATCCTCTTATGCAAGATTTCACTACACTCAATATCGGAAATAAGATAGAAAGATTTCTAAACTTTCAAATCACAGTACAACATTTTATATTTTATATAAGTATCTTGTATAATACTCTTTCCCTAGAACCACTGTTTGTATTCGACTTCCATAGAATGAAATATTCATTTCATTCCAACCAGAACCCGAGTCTCACAGCTGTTGAATGCATTTTTATTCTTTCTCTTTCCTCCCTTCTAAAAAAGGGAAAAAAGAGAAAAGAGGGGGCTGATATTTAATTGTATCTCTAATATTCTTTATTCCGTCCCGCGCCAATAACTAGAATGGGAACGTCAACGCATCCGGGAAAAAACGATTAATCTCTATCAATAAACCTGCCAAAGAACCGAACCATAGAGTACTTAGTACCGGTGCCACGGAAAGATATGTTTTTAGATCTCGCATTGAAAAACCTCCTTCATTTTTTCATTTTATTGTAATCAATAAGATAATACATGTTTAAATGTACAATTATCTAGTAAAAAAGATTTACCTTTTGTTAAATACAGAAAAAACGTCCTTTTCTTCTCCAATATTCCTCAAAAAGACTCAGTTATTTTTCCTTGAGGTTACGTTCCATATTTCATATAGATAAAAGTCTTTTGCTATTATTATATGTTAAATGAGACCAAAAAGACGAAATGAAAAGAAAAATTCTAGGTTTTAATAGAGGAGATAACGATGTGGAAAACAAGACAGGAATTCTCTACAATGACACTGTAGACCAACGGAAGGGATGTAGCGCAGCTTGGTAGCGCATTTGTTTTGGGTACAAAATGTCACGGGTTCAAATCCTGTCATCCCTACCTATTACTCCTCCTTTGAGCAGTAATGAGGTATTTTTTAAGATCAACTCACAATGGACATATCATATAGAATCTTTCATTCTTATGACACTATATAGTATGCATACAATGACACTATATAGTATGCATATAAGATGTATTGGGGCCAATTCTTTTCTTTTTTCTTTACAGTATTCTCTTTTATGATAAGAAAGCGCTCTTAGTTCAGTTCGGTAGAACGCGGGTCTCCAAAACCCGATGTCGTAGGTTCAAATCCTACAGAGCGTGATTCGGATCTTCTTCGATCGAATTCAGCTGAAACACTAACTGGAACTGGAACAGCAATCTTAATTTGACCTCCTGGATATTAAACAAAGGAGGAGGTAAAAAAAAGGGGGGATGTTAATTAATCAAAGGTCCAACTGATCGCCACGCCTGTATTGTAAATATGCAGTTACAAATAATCCAGCCAAAGTAATAGGAATTAGACCTAACACGATTCCAAAAAGAAAAACTTCAATCATTTCAATTTGTTTGAAAGGAGAAAAAAGAGGTAATATCTATACCTAAATATTAATCCAAATTACCACGAATCTCAATGACCAAGAATTGGTAATTGACACGATAAGTAACTAGAAATACACAGAAGTTCGCGGAAAGATTTCCTTTTATGAATTGTGCAATTCATTTCAAATAAGTCGTATCTTGCTCAGACCAATAAATAGAGCTGAGGTTATAGTTAAAGCCGTTAGTAGAAAACCGAAATAACTAGTTATTATAGGCATCAAGGAGCTAAATGAAATATGTTATTTTTATACATATGTTTATAAAAAAGCACTTACCTGAGTTTCATTTTTTACAAAATAGGAGAGAAACAAAAATACCAATTGCAAGCTTTTGATTCAAATATCATTATAGACAGCACTAACAAGGATAAAGTCACAGCTTTAGAAAAAGAAATTGATTAATCGTCTGTAACATCTACGCATACCGCGTTTGCAATCAGCGAATGCATTCTTGGATCATTTTTCAATTCAACTAATAAGAATTAGGTCGTGTAATTTCGTTTTAAAACAAAACTCTTTTCGAATCATTATGGAATCAAATTAGAAAATTATTACTATTTTTTTTTATCGAATCTATTTTCAATTTTAGAGCGAAAAGTAATCTTATAAAAGTTTTACTTTCATTTTAACTAATTAGATTTCGTAATAGGTTATAATATCTTGCATATAATATCTTGAATGAATGAGAACAAAAAGTGATCACACGATCACTCGAAAAAAAATAGGTGTTTTGGTTCAACTATATTATAAGACTAGTCATTTCTATTCTCTTTTGCTTTAGAAGTTCTAGTTTGTATCTTTCCTATTAGAAATCCGCCTCTTTGTAGTTAGGTCAAAAAAGAACCTTCAGATTTCAGATTTCGATCTAATACAACAATGCATGCATTAGTGATTCCAATTATTTCATTCGTTGTTCTTTTTCGTTTATCGAAGAAAATTCCCTATTATTCCTTGTTACTAGACGACTAACCAATTCCTAATTCCTTAAAAGATAAAAAAACATTCCAACAAAAAGCGCTTATACAACTATGAATAACAAAGATTTATAGATCTAAAATCTACTTACATTTGCGGTAATATTCTAATCATTTCATGAATTATTAGAAACTCACTTATCAGATTCGCATTTTACCCTATCCTTAGTTTATAGCCCTAAACTCATAATGGCGAGAAATAGATTATTTGAAATTCAATAATTTTCTATTGAATGGGACATTCTTTTACATCGACAAACAACAAGAAAGAAATTATTTAGCACCTTTTTCCAATACTTATTGAAAGTGCATTGCTGTGTCAGAAGAAGGATAGCTATACTGATTCGGTATACTCTAAAGACGCCCTCGGTACAATATTGACGATCTCACAAAGATTTTTTCAGTGAATTTACATTTACTGATCCAATCTTTTACGGAATCGATCCCCTTTTGACTGTACAAGAATATGTGGAGCTCAGCATGTCTGGAAGCACGGGAGAACGTTCTTTTGCTGATATTATTACCAGTATTCGCTACTGGGTCATTCATAGCATTACTATACCTTCCCTATTCATTGTGGGTTGGTTATTTGTCAGCACTGGTTTAGCTTACGATGTGTTTGGAAGCCCTCGGCCAAAAGAGTATTTCACAGAGAACCGACAAGGAATTCCATTAATCACCGGCCGTTTTGATTCTTTGGAACAACTTGATGAATTTAGTAGATCTTTTTAGGAGGCCTCAATGACCATAGATCGAACCTATCCAATTTTTACAGTGCGATGGTTGGCTGTTCACGGCCTAGCTGTACCTACCGTTTCTTTTTTGGGGTCATATCAGCAATGCAGTTCATACAACGATAAACCTAATCCGAATTATAGAGCTACGACACAATCAAACCCAAACGAACAAAATGTTGAATTGAATCGTACCAGCCTCTACTGGGGGTTATTACTCATTTTTGTACTTGCTGTTTTATTTTCCAATTATTTCTTCAATTAAGAAAACGAGAGAGAACTAAAATAATAGACTAATCATTCTAGGTATTATCTCTCTTAGCCCATTCGGAAGGATCTCATCTCATAATTATCCATGACTGTTTATGTCTCTAGCATGACCACTTGATGAAATGTGGAGGGAAGTGGCGGAAATGGCCGATACTACTGGAAGAATTCCTCTTTGGATAATAGGTACTGTAGCTGGTATTCTTGTGATCGGTTTAGTAGGCGTTTTCTTTTATGATTCATATTCCGGGTTGGGTTCATCCCTGTAGTAATAGGATGAATTGAGTTGTATACATGAAAGCGTAAGAACTCAACGGATTCCCTTCTTTGTTTGTCTGATTTGAGAGAGAAGGTCCCGTTGAGTTCTTAATAATTAGAAGATTTTTTTATAAGTTCATTGAATAAGTTCTATTTACTCAATCAATTTTCCCCTCCTCTTTTGTTTGTCCACCACTTTTATAGTATTTTATATTTATAGTATACGTAATTATGTATACGTAATTATTTATTATGATAAGATAATATAATAATAAGAAAAAAATACGTAATAACTCTAAAAAACGTTCTGATACGTCTCTAAAAAATCGAAAAAAAAAACTAGGAATGTTTGACGAACAGTATAAAGATAAAGAATCATTATTATTTCGACACAAGAAAAGGGTGTGAAAAATCCTTTTCTTGTGTCGAAGACTAGTAAGACGAATAACCCCTCCCAGAAATATTTGTTCCCTTCATTTATCCGTTCTATTTCGCGTTTCCTTTTGGATAGGATCTAGCCAAAGTAAATTGTATTAGAATCAAATGCATTTTATGACATTTCAATCTCACAATAGCAACATAATAACATCACCCCGGTTTTTTGAAAAAAAAACAAACAAAAAAAGAAAAAGGGGGTCAAGTCAAACAGTCTTCTTCACAATCTACATACTATGGCTAGGAATATGGTACAAGGAATTACCGGCATCTCGTAGAAAAATAGTATAAAAAGGGCTTTTATAATTTATTTTTTTATATCATAATTACTAAAAAGAATTTGGTTCTTTTTAAAAACTTGATGTCGATAAATGCGCGAGTTTAGAAATTCATTTCGGACAATTGAACCTTCTCGAACTGCTTCTTTTTAAGAACCAAAAATATTTGTGCCAAAATAACAGATGCGAAGAAGAACAAAAGGCCTTGTACACGTAATGGATCTTGCAGTACTATTTCTGCATCTCCCTGACCAAATCCGCCCACATTAGGATTACTTGTCAACGGTTGATCCAATTTGATAGATTCGCCTTCTGAAACAAGAAGTTCTGGCCCCGGAGGGATAATATCAACCACTTGACGTCCATCCGATGCATCCGCTATGGTTATTTCGTATCCCCCCTTTTCTTTTCGTAGGATTTTGCTTACTATACCTGATGCTGTAGCATTATAAACTGTATTGTTACTTTTGCTCCCGTCAGGATAAATCTGGCCCCTTCCCCTGTTTCCACCTACGTAGATAGGATATTTTAAGAAGTGAACGTCTTTCTTAGTAGCGGGGTCCGGGGAAAGAATAGGAAAGGTCATTTCACTATATTTCTGACCAGGAACAGGGCCTATGACAAGAATATTTTTTTGATTGGGGCGATAGCTCTGAAAAGACAGATTACCCATCTTTTCTTTTATCTCGGGGGAAATACGATCGGGAGGGGCTAATTCAAAACCATCTGGTAAAATAAGAACAGCCCCTACATTCAAAGCCCCTTTTTACCATTAGCAAGAACTTGTTTCAGTTGCGTATCATAAGGAATTCAAACAACTGCTTCAAATACAGTATCGGGAAGTATCGCTTGCGGAACCTCAATATCCACCGGTTAATTAGCTAAATGGCAATTGGCGCATACAATACGTCCAGTCGCTTCTCGTGGATTTTCATAACCCTGCTGTGCAAAAATGGGATATGCATTTGAAATGGGTGTACGAGTTATTATATATATCATGGGCGATATGGAAATAGATCGAGTAATCTGTTCCTTTATCCAAGAAAAATTATTTCTAGTTTGCATGGTCCAATCATTGATCCCGAAAATTTCTACAATAAATTGGGGTAGGTTACTAATGGAGTTTCCTATCCACGATTCTGTTATTTACTGGAATAATTTGACTCGATTAATATATAGGAATATAGGATGAATCTCCGGGATGGGTAGAAATAGAAAGCAATTTTCAATGTTTTGCTTATGTATAACTGCAAAGTAAGAAACATTATAATTGGATTAAGTAGACTATTTTTTAGTCATTCATTGAATGATAAATCACTACAAGTGACGGAGATACGCGATTTAAATAACGGAAAATCCAATATTTGAAAATTGTATCTAGAATGACTGGAATAGTTGAAACAAGGCCAGATATAATTTGATCATTATGAACAAATCCAAAATCCTTGTAGACAAAGCCAATCATCAATTCCCAACCATGGGGCGAATGAAATCCAATACATAAATCGGTTAATAAAAGAAGAGAAAAAGCTTTTATTGTGTCACTTAAGTTATATAGGAATTCCTGAGCCCAAGAGTTAAGAATAACAAGTTCTTTATTACCCAAAATAGAATAACCACTTAGAATAATGAAACATATTATATTTGTCGAGAAGTGCAAAATCGTATGAATACGACCCTCATTGTGTATCTTGATTAATTGGATTGTTTCTTTGTGAATTCCTATACGAAGGTTTTTTAGATGTGTCTCCGAGTATTCCTTGATCATTTCTTCTAAGAAGAGGAGTTCCTTTAATTCTATGAATTTTTCTAAAATACTCTTTTCTTCAATATCATTCAAAAAAGTTTCGGATTGACTAGGATTCCACCAATAAGTAACCCACGATTCCAGACTTTTTGAAATAAGAGAGAAATCCACCAGGGCAAAAATACTATAGATGCAAGATATAAAAGAGGAGTGAATGCTTTCTTTTTTGCCATTTTTTCATCTGTGAATTGTTAATGAACCCATCTCATTCGTCGACTCTATGTAATCTAATATTTCTCTCACGCATCAGTTCTATTACAAGTTATCGAACCTATGAATCTATTCACTATTTTTGATTTGTGATTTCTTAGGCCTTGAATCTAGAAAAAAAGACAGAAATAGACGAAAAATTCGAATGAATAAATAATAAAGAATAAAAAAGTATTGTTTCCCTATAGTAAAATTCGAAAGTAAAATTCGAAGCACATATCTCCTTTCGATGAATGCCCCGAAAATTCAATCTAAAATTCAATATTCAATTTCAATAATGAATATAAATATTTTTAATATTTTGATACGAAAGAACTCCTTTCTATCATTTGATAAAAATAGCTAAGATTTCTAAAAAATTTAACTGACTATGAGTAGTCAGGGATAGAAGAATTGAGGGAATTTTCTGAAGAATCTTGTGAAATGAAAAAAGGGTGGCAAAAAACGACATAAAGAAATTGGCTAGTTATCATTATAAGAGATCCAATTTTTTGGTCATTAAGGAGCACAAAAAGAAGCGTCGAAAAATTGACAAGATATTATCTATCTGAATATAAAGTCTCAATTCCAACAAGTAAAAAGCAAGTCAAAAGGGGGGATATTTCCTTATTTCGAAATGGTTTATTATGAGATATTTCGATTTTTTATTCATTTTTTATTTAATTGAGTTGTGTATATATCGATACATATAAAAGATACCCCAAAGAGTTTTTTTTATACTTGTTCCATATAGTCTGCTTTAACTCGAATGAATGTTCTGAAGAAACATCAATTAAGTTATGTTCTAGAAAAAAAGGATTCTTGCATTTTTGCCCTCCTGCTGAGAAAGCATTCATTTCTCGGTAAAATAACTTCAAATTAAAATACTTCAATTGGTACACGCAAGAAATAGGCCAATTCCGCAGCTTTTTGTTCCATTTCCCGTGGAGTAAAATTCTCATCAGTACGAGTCAATGGAATGGCTCCCTGGCCTCTTATATCCATATAAAGGACACGCCGAGCATAAATACCCTCTTTAACTTCTCTTCTGACGGATTGAATATCTTTTATAAGAAATCGGAGGAAGACCCGACGATTTTTTCCAGGAAATCCCCAACGAAAGATACACACTATTCCGTCTTTTATATCAAATCGATCATAACCACTACCTACATTCCACGAAATTATGCACCACAAATAGGAGCTAATAAAAAGACCCGCGATCCCATAGAAAGACATCACAATTCCTTGTGGAAAAAAAACGATTTGCTGAGACGGAAAGAAAGATATCAAATTTCTACCAAGATAACTCGAGGTTCCAACCAACAAGAATCCTAATGAACCTAAAAAAAGGATAATAGCCCAGCATAAATTACTTATTTTTCGAGCCCCCTTTATAGGTTCTATCCATATATGTTCTGATCGACAACTCATACTTGATCCCGTTGCTTTTTTGGAATTGAGAGAATACCCCAAATGAATTTGACTTTAGTCTGTTTGTTTCCGAAGTAACTCGCATCAACTAGCACTAGTTTGAACTAGTTTGATGTGAACCTTTAAGAGTAATTCATTAAATTGGTTAGATCTAAACTAATAACATACCCTTCGTATCACTCACTAAAGATAGCCACATACATATAGATAGACCGGCTTTACAGCTCAGCCATCCGCCGATTCGGGTTTATTTGAAAATAGCTAAAATATAGCATTTTCTGGAGACATAAGAATTTTTCGGCGGAAGCCGCTTATACCATATTTTGCAAAAGGATATCTGTGTTATGATACAAACGTAAAAAAAATAGATGAGATTTTGTGCCATCGGCTCTAAACAATCTTGTTTTTTTGAACATGAAGAAATAAAGAAGCCATTGCGATTGCCGGAAATACTAGGCCTACTAAAGGGACCAAAATAGAGGGAAAGTTAAGAGTTGTCATAGAATGGGTACCTCGATTGACTATTTGTACCTGTTATTATTATTTAGATTTTATATTTATTATTTATAATATCAATTTAGAATATAAAGATATCTTATTATATATCTTATTATATATAAGGATATCTTACTTATTATAATTTGAGAATTATTATTATTATATAGATATAAGTATCTATCTAAGTGAGTATATAATGTAGTTTTTTATCTTTCTACATGAAGGATTTGAAAGGATATGGATGAGATATTTTTTTCTTCATTTTTTGCTCTTGTCTTTGAATTTCATTTATTAAGCAAAAAGCTTATTAAAAATGAATTAGATTCTACTTAGTTAGATTCTATTTATATTGAATTATATTGAAGGGTTTGTTAGAATCCCATCCAGTAGGGATTCTTAGTCAAAATAGGATTATCGTAAGATATAGAAAGATAAAAAATTCTATATTTAATAGATTTGAATTATATATGACGAGAAGAAGATCTTTTTTTTTTTACTTTACGAAAATAAGAATTTCATCTTTTATCTTGTTGATAAATAATAATGAATATAGAAAAGGGGACGGATTTTCAATTTGATGTGACTTTTGATTCTTTATACAATTAGATCTTATGTCAACAAAGAAAACCCCATTCGTCTAATTTTTACTTGGATTCCGACAAACTAATTAGATAAACTAATTAATTGTTTGCTCAAAATAATTGAACTGAATGTTTTAATTTTGATTCAAAGGAAAGAAAGTGTGGAGTTGAAATAACTCACTCAGAACGCTTTTTAAAGGATTACGTGGTACGATTAAATCGAATAAGCCCTTCTGGAATAAATACTCAGCCGCTTGTGAACCGTCGGGTACTGTTTTATTCAATGTTTGTTCAATTACTCTTTTACCCGCAAAGGCAATGTAGGCATTGGGTTCAGCAATAATGATATCCCCCAACATACCAAAACTAGCTGTCACCCCACCGGTAGTAGGAGATGTAAGGATTGGTACATAGAATAACTTTTTATTGGATTGTTAATCATATAAAGCAGAAGAGATTTTAGCCATTTGCATCAAGCTCAAACTTCCTTCTTGCATGCGTGCCCCTCCAGAAGCACACACTATAATAAGAGGTAGAAATTCTTTAGTAGCGTATTCAATCAAGCGGGTAATTTTCTCCCCAACTACGGATCCCATACTACCCCCCATAAACTGAAAATCCATAACCGCAATTGCTACGTTAATACCGTCTAGTTGCCCTATGCTTGTTTGAACAGCCTCGGTTAATCATGTCTTTCTTTGATAAGAGTCCATCCGATTTTTATAAGGCTCCTCCTCAGAATGAAATTCAATGGGATCCAGAGAGACCATGTCTTCATCCATAGGCTCCCAAGTACCCGGATCGATCGAAAGTTCGATTCTATCTGAACTACTCATTTTCAAATGATATCCACATTGTTCACAAAGATTCATTTTTGATTTAAAAAATTTCTTATAATTTAATCCATAACAATTTTCGCATTGAACCCACAAATGCTTGTATTTTTGAGTTACATCCAGATCAGTAGAACTTTCTAGATCAGTAGAACTTTCCAGATCAGTAGAACTTTCTCGTATAATTTGATCACTCGTTCTGGCATCCGCGTTTTGACTACTATTTCCACTTTCATCACAAATGGAACTAGAAATGTAATTGTGACTGGAATTGTCACTACCACTTACAGTGTAACTATCAATACAGATTTGAGACTGAAGATAACTGTCAATGCAACTATTCATGTGATTATTCCAAGTATACTGAGTATCATTCATGGAAGGATCATTCATGGAAGGATCATTCATGGAAGGATCATTGTCGGTATTCTTACTCTTAGATCCATTATTCAGATAACTAGAATTCCGATAAAAAGAACTTGCTAGTTCACTACAAAAAGAAGGATCATTGTCAATCTCAAAAATTTGATTTTCAATATCAAAATATATAGAATAAATGTCCCCATTATTCTCTTTAACTAAAAAAGTATCATCAGAGATGAAATTCCGAATGTCCTTGACGCCAAAAGAAAGATCAACATTACTGTAATTGTCATGACCACTCCAACTCTGAATGTTTTTATCCGTATCATTTATATTCGGATCTTGACTTTCGTTGGCATTTTCAATTTCCATAGGACCAAGACTACCCGTTGATTTACTTAGCCTACATCTGTGTTCGAACTCCTTCTTAAATAAGATCGAATTGAACCAACATCTTTTCATATAGTTTTATTGCTCCATATTTGCATGAAAATACAATAGATGAATAGTCATTCGACGAA